>NC_054079.1:6247973-6311713 GCF_017639655.2 Falco naumanni | reverse complement strand
GTAGTTCTGCAGGCTTATATCTTGCCAGAAAAGATTAGGATTCTTTTTCACAGATCAAGAGTAAAGCCAGCCCTGTCACTCTGTCTGGGTAGCTGTTCTCTGGAGACTGGAGCAGCAACCTTCCTGGAAGAATCCTAAATAATGATTGTTTATCCTTGTAATTCAACGCACTCGTGCCTCCAGTGTTGAGGTAGGTTTTCTATCCCACCTCCTCATGTCCCCTCCGTGGTCCTGCAGGTCAAACCACAGGGTACCTCATGGTGTGTATCTTCTATATACTCCCTCCCAAACAGAAGGGCGTCTACGGTTGATATAGCTTGAGATGTGGTCTGTACAGGTCGAGAGTAGGATATATCCTCGTCGAGTTGCTGGACCAGCCTCTCCACAGCTGAGATGATGGAGGTAGAGACGCTGTCTTCATAGTACTGGAGACGGCGAACCACTTCATCCACCGTTGGTGGTGTGTCATCTTTCCAACCCATTCTTGCCAGTAAGTGTGCATATGATGATGGTATATGCTCTGTACCAATTTCCTCCACATGGGTCGTGTGCACAGAACTTCATTGGGATCCGTGGGTGACTGTGGATCGTCCTGGTCATAATAACTCATCTCTTGATGGTTAATTCCCTCAAGTACTGGATACTTTTCTCTATTGCAGTCCACTTGCCTGAGGCGATGTGTAATATCCTCCTTGTAGGGATACTTTAACGCTGACAGGAGTTGCTTGAGAGGCTGAGGGTTTCCGTTCCTTTTTCCAATTTTCTTGGTCAATGTCCCCCTTCTTTAGAAAGTGTTCCCAGCTGCTTGGTTTCCCTACCCTCCAACTCTACGACTATTAGCCCCATTATCCCAGCATCAAAGCACCCCAGGTGTTCACCTGATTGACGGGCATAATCTTTGCCACATTATCCCACAGTTCATTCAGGGATAGGGATTGAGAGGGTACCTCTTGTTCGCCGCTTCATCCTGATCCTGTGATGTCCCTGCTTCATCCTCCCCCTTTCCCAAATGAGCTGCTTTCTGTTTCCATTTCTTCTTATGTATAGGAGCCACTGATACTGACATGGGCTGGTCTTCTGCATCACTCGGTGCGGGGGACAAGGTAGCTGCAGTGCCCGCCACAGGGGCTGGAGCAGCCGCAGCACCTGCGGTGGGGGCTGGAAGTAGCCTCAGGTGATGCTGGAGCAGCTGCTGTTTCTTGCCACGGAGGCTAGAGTAGTTACAATTAGTCGCTTAAATCTCCACCAGGACCAGGGAGGTGAAAACCACATTCATTATTCCTAGCAATAGGGTCAGGACCTGCGCTACGGTGCTTCCAATAGACCAAAGATGATTCAGATTTCCAAAACTCCTAACTGCTTGAGTAATTAGCCCTGGGGAGAAGGGGGAGGTGTGCTACCCCCACCATAGGCTGACTCTCTGGGAAAAAAAAGCCAAAGGTGCAGTTGTTGGCAGTTCCCCCCCCCCCCCAGGGGCCACTCGACACACAGGGGTGACAACACCACCGCATACACAAGACCAGATTAGTTTTACGACCAGCGAGTGCATCATATCATAAACCAGTACTAATAGTACAACGCTATGATAACGTTTAGGCCCAGGTCCCAAGGAGAACAAACAGCACAATGGGGAACACTTACTGCAAGTAAATTAAATAACGCAACCCTGAGGACCGTGGGCAGTAACTTCAAGAGCAGGGAAGTCGGCAGTTGCGGCCGATGATTATTAATCCAGTCCCAATGAATACTGACAACAATTTAATTCTAACACAGTCTGGTTGGACCTGTTGTTATCTCAACCCTTCGAGCCCCACGTTGGGCACCAAAAAGGACTGTCATGGTTTAACCCCAGCCAGCAACTAAGTACCATGCAGCCATTCGCTCACTCTGTCCTCACCCAGGGGAGTGGGGAGGAGAATTGGAAAGGAATGTAAAACTCGAGGGTTGAGATAAGAACAGTTTAATAATTGAGATAAAATAATAATAACAACAACAACAGTTATAATGGGAAAGGAGGGGGGAAGTGGAGAGGAATGAAATCCAAAGGGAAGGGAGAAAAGAAAGCTCGTGATGCACAATACAACTGCTCACCACCGGCTGACGCGATCCCCAGCCAGTCCCCGAGCAACGATCTGCAGGCCACAGCCAACACACACACACACACACACAGCCCCCCATTTACACAGAGCCCCCCATTTATATACCAAGCATGCCGTCCCATGTTATGGAATACCTCTTTAGCTAGTTCAGGTCGGCTGACCCGGCTGTGTCCCCTCCCAACTTCCTGTGCCCCTCCAGCCCTCTCAGCTGGGCAAGGCCGCGAGATGCTAAAAAGTCCTTGACCTAGCACAAAAACTACCCAGCAATAACTAAAATCATCAGTGTGCCATCAGCATTGGTTTTACACCAAATCCAAAACACAGCACTGCACTAGCTACTAAGAAAAAAATTAACTCTATCCCAGCCAAAACCAGGACAGTGGGCTGGGGGTGCACAAGAAGTTGGGAGGGGACACAGCCCTGACAGGTGACCCCAACTGACCAAAGGGATATTTCATACCATATGATGTCATGCTCAGCATATAAAGCTGGGGGGAAGAAGAAGGAAGGGGGACACACACGACATTCGGAATTACAGGGTGTATCTTCTTAAGTATCTGTTATGCATGATGGAGCCCTGCTTTCCTGGAAATGGCTAAACACCTGCCTGCTGATGGGAAGTAGTGAGTTGAATTCCTTATTTTGCTTTTTGCTCGTGCACGCAGTTTTTGCTTTACCTGTTAAACTGTCTTTATCTCGACCCACGAGTTTTCTCACTTTTACCATCCCACTGGGTGGGGATTGAACAAGCAGCTGTGTGGTGCCTAGTTGCCAGCCAGGGTTAAACCACGACACTGGGAGAGATGGCTGCTATAGACCACCTGATTCAAGAGGAAGTAGAGGAAGCCCTTCTTTATGCAACTGGAAAAAGCCCACACAATCACAGGCCCTGGTACTCATGAGGGACTTTGACCGGGTTTTTTTCTAACCAATATCTAACACCAATATCTGATGGAAAGGCAACATGAAAGGACAAAAAACGATCCAGGAATTTTTTAGAGTGTGTTGAATACAAGCTCTTGAATGGAGATAACAAAGCCAACTAGGGGAAGATCTTGGGCCTGTCACCCACAAACAAAGAACAGGTTGGGGACATAAAGGTCAATGGCACCCTTGGCAGCAGCCACGATGAGGATGAAGTTGAAGATCCTGAAAGAAGTGAGCAAGGCACACAGCAAAATTACAACCCTGGACTTCAGGGAGAGCAGATTTCAGCTTGTTAAAGGACCTGTTTGCAGGATACTATGAGAGACTGTCCTAAGGGATCAAAGGGCTCAGGAGGTCTGGTTGATCCTCAGAAAGACAACCTCCTCAAAGCACAAGAATAATCCACTCAGACATGCAGGAAGTCGAGCAAGTGTGGCAGAAGGCCAGCATAGATGAACAGGGAGGGGATTCCTGACCTGAGCTCAAAGACAAAAAGGAAGTACACAGAAGGTGGGAGCAGGGAATGGGCTACCAGGGAGGAATATGGAGACACATGCAAGGATTAGTTAGGAAAGCCAAAGCTTGGCTGGAGTTGGAACTAGCAGGAAATGTAAAGGGCAACAAGAAGGCCTTCTACAAGTACAGCATCAGCAAAAGAAAGGCTAAGGAAAACACATTGCCCCACTGCTCACTGGAGCACGTAATCTAATAGCTAAGGACATCAAAAAGACTAAGGAACTCCGTAAGGTTGGCCCTCAGGTCTCTCAGATCCCTGAGGCTCTAGTGGCAGACTCTAGGGCAGGGAAGTATTACTCACGGTAGAGGAAGAACTGAGTTAGGGGGCACTTCAGCCAACTGGACATACACAAGTCCATGGAACCAGACAAGATGACCCTGAGGGTTCCTGATGACTGGAAAAAGGCAAACATCACAACCATCTTCAAGAAGGAGAATCCAAGGAGATGAAGACTGGTCAATCTGGGAAGGTTGGGGAGCAAATCCTCCTGGAAGCCATGTCCAGGCACACAAAGGAACTGGGCTTGCTCCAGTACGCCCATTGTCTTTCTTGTACTGGGGACCGACCAAAAGCGGACACTACTCCAGATAAGGGTCTCACAAGTGCCAAGACAAGAGATGGAAAGGATCACTTCCCTGTAACTGCTGGCTGCACTGTTACTAATACAGCTCAAGATGCTGTTGGCCTCCTTTGCTGCAAGGGCCACACTGTTGGCTCATGTTCAACTTGTTGTCCACCAGGAACTCCAGGTCTCTTCTTCTGCAGAGCTGCTTCCTAGGCAGTCAGCCTCCAGCCTGTACTGTTGCACAGGTTATTCCAGCCCAGGTGTGGGAACTTGGCATTTGTTTCTGTCGAACATCATGAAGTACCTGTCAGCCCATTTCTCCAGCCTGTCCAGGGTCTCTCTGAAGGTCAGCCCTGCCCTCCAGCACATTGACTGCTCCCCCCAATTTGGTGTCATCTGCAAACTTGCCAAGAGTGCACTTTGTCCCCTCATCCAGCTTGTTAATGAAGACATTAAACAGTATCGGTTCCAGTACTGATCTCTGAGGGACCCTACTAGTTACTGGACCCCAGCTGGACTTTGCACCACTGATCAAAACTCTTTGAGCCCAGCAGTCCTGTTCAATTTTCCACCCGTCTTATCACCCACCTTATCCAGCCCATATCATACCAATTTGGTGGAAAGGAGACTGCGAGAGAGTGTGCCAAAAGCCTTTCTTCAGTCAAGGTACACAACATCCCCCTCCCCTCCCCTTGTCAACAGAACCAGTCACACACGTCATAGAAAGCAATGAGGTTGGTAAGGCATGATTTGCCCTTGGTAAAGCCATTTTGGCTGCTCCCAGTCACCTTCCTGTCCTTCATGTGTTAGAAAATGGCTTTCTAAGAGGATTTGCTCCCATAACCTTTCCAGGGACTGAGGTGAGGCTGGCTGGCCTGTAGTTCCTTGGATCCTCCTTCTTGAAGATGGGTGTGATATCTGCCTTTTTCCAGTCATGAGGAACCTCTTCCAATTGTTATATGACTTTTCACAGATGATAGAGAGCAGCCTCACAGTGACACTGGCCAGATCCTTCAGCACCACCCCAGATGCATGCCATCTGATCCCATTGGGCTTGTGTATGTCCCAAGTGGGTTAAGTGATTCCTAAGGCTTTCTTCCTCCACTGTGGCTACCACCGCTTCACCCCCACATGCTCTGCTAGGATTCTCAGGGAACTGGGAGGCCTGAGGGCATACCTTACCGTGAAAAATGAGGCAAAAAGGGCATCTGACTACCTCAGCTTTTTCCCTGTCGCTTGCCACGAGATCCCCTGCCCATTGAACAATGAGCTCATGCTTTCCTTAGTCTTCATTTTGCTACTGATTTACTTAAAAAAAACTTTCTTGTTGCCCCTTCACCTCCCTTGCTAGCTTCAACTCCAGGCTGAGCTTTGGCTTTCCTGACTGCATTTCTATTTGTGCACACGGTCCTCTATGTCCCTCCCAAGTAGCATGCCCCTGCTTCTACCTCCTGTGTACTTCTTTTTTTGTGTCTGAGCACGGTCAGGAGCTGTCTGCTCATCCATGCTGGCCTTCTGCCACACTTGCTCAACTTCCTGCACATTGCAAATGGACCGTTCTTGTGCTCTGAGGAGTTTGTCCTTGAAGATCAACCTGCTCTCCTGGGCACCCTTGCCCTCCAGGGCAATTTCTCATTGGATCCTGCCAAGCTGGTCCTTGAACAGGCCAAAGTCTGCTCTTCTGAAGTCCAGGGCTGTAATTCTGCTGTTTGTCTTGATCACAGCCTCTCAGGATCTTAAACTACACAGTCTCGTGGTCGCTGCAGCCAAGGCTGCCCTCAGCCTTCACACCATCAACCGGTTCTTCCTTGTTTGTGAGTAGCAGGTCCAACAGTGCGTTTTCCCTAGTTGGTTCATTGATCACCCTCATCAAGAATAGTCTTCCATACTCTCCAGAAGTCTCCTGGATTGCTTGCACCCTGCTGTATTGTCCTTCCAGTAGATACTGGGTGGTTGAAGTCCCGCATGAGTGCCAGGGCCTGTGACTGTGAAGCTTTCTCCAGCTGCCTAAAGAAAGGCTTCATCTACCTCTTCTTCTTGATCAGGTCTGTAGCAGACATCTAGTACAGCATCACCTGTGCCAGTCTGTCTTCTAATCCTTACCCGCAAGCTTTCAATTGCTTTGTCACCTGTCCTAAGGTAAAGCTCCATGCATTCAAGCCGCTCCTTTGTGTAGAGCTCAACCCCTCCTCCTCGCCTGCCCACCCTATCTTTCCTGAAGAGCATGTATCCCTCCACTGGAGCACTCCAATCAGGAGAGCTATCCCACCACGTCTCCATAATCCCAATGAAGTCATAGCTCTGCAACTGTGTACAGACTTCTAATTCCTCCTGCTTGTTCCCCATGCTACACGCATTTCTGTTCAGGCATTTGAGATGGGCCCCAAGTCATGCTGCTTTTACAAGGGCAAGTGTGAGAGCCTCCCCTGTCATGCTGTCCCCCAGATATGTTTGTTCTGCCCCTTGTGCCTTCACTTCTCTTCAGGTTACGGAAACCCTCCCCCGGCATATCTACTTTAAAGCCCGCATCACTCGGTTAGCAAGCCTGTTTGCAAAAACACTCTTGCCCCACTTTGTCAGATGTATCCCATCCTTGCTCAGTAGCCCTCGCTCCTCAAAGAGGGTCCCATGGCCATAGGAGCCAAAGCCCTGCCTGTGACACCAGCCACACAGCCAGGTCTTGACCCACTGGATGAGTCCACTTCTACCTGAGCCTTTCCTCCTTACCGGCAGTATGGAGGAGAATACCAGCTGGGTCCCCATGCCCTTCACCCTCACCCCCAGAGTTCTGTAGTCACTTGCGGAAATACTCCAGGTTATCCCTGGCAGTAACATTGGTGCCCACATGGTAATAGTCTGAGGGCCAGACAAGCCTTGGCAGTCCCTTTGCAACATCCCGTATCCTGGCCCCTGGCAAGCAAAAAGCCTCCCGAGACATCAGTTTGGGTCAGCAGGTAGGTGCCTCTGTCCCCCACAGGAGAGGGTCCCTTTCCTTTTTCCCTTTGTGCAGACATAAGGTTTGGTCTCAGCTGGCTCTGATGCATACCCTGAAGGGTCTTGTTTGTCCTCACCAGTGCCCAGGGCACTATACTCAGGGCAGTTGCAAGTCTGCAGGTGGAGCAGGAACACCTTTCTTCCATTTGCCAAAAGTCACAAGCTCCCAGCCTTCTCCACCTTGACAGCCACCCTCAGCTACCTGTTTGACCATGGCCTCTAGCTGTCCCTCCTTCCTTGCTCTGTGTGGCTCAGGCTGTTGTCTCTGCAGAGTTTCTGCAAAGACCCTGTCAATCTCCTCATTGTCCTCCCTGATGATTTGCAGCCTGCTCACCTCTTCCTGCACCTCCTTCGCTCAGCACCTCAACCAGAGCACCTCTCTCACAGGAGATGCCACCACTGCCCCTAGTCCCACAGAGAGGCCCCCAGGCGCACTCTGCAGCCCGAGATCTGGGAAGTGTCATCCTCCCACCCCACCCCAACTCTGTTTGGATCAAGGCCTCCAGTGTGCCAAGGGCATTATCACCAGTCAGTGCTAGGGAGCGTGCCCTGCTTTATGTTGAGACCATCACTGCACAATCTCCAAGCAGCTCCATGCAGTCCTCAGCGTCCCCTCTGCACCACAGCTGTGTTGTTAGTATCTGCTGCTCTCTGTGAGCCAGATCCTCCCTAATCAGGAGTCAGCCTTTCTGTGTGCAAACTGCTGTGCAAACTGAGAGCAGCCCCTGCAGCATCCCAGGTACTTTGCGCCACAAACTGCCCCTGCTAGTGAGCGGCTGCACCTCTGTTTGCAGTGCTCCTGGGCTGCTGCACTCCCTAAGGAGCAACTAAATAACAAAATCATTGCATGCTTTGTAGAGGCTAGGAATTTCTATGTGTTTGGAAGATGTCATCTTTTTTTTTTTGTACTTGTAGATGCTCAGTATACTGAAAGAGTGATGACAGATGCACCAGGTGTAGCTGTTTATTGGTGGTGCATCAATCAAAAGATATTAACGAGGCCCTAAGTTTTAGAAGCATGCTAAACAGGAAGAAAAAATGGGAGTGACATTTACTAAGGTAACTTGACTGTTTTCTAAATTACTGGAGTTAGAAGAGCTAGTGAAATAAAAAACATCTGTTATTCTTGCTCTAAAGCCTGTAATTCCTTGGATCCTCCTTCTTGAAGATGGGTGTAATGTCTGCCTTTTTCCAGTCATGGGGAACCTCAACCAATTTTCGGTTGGTAATGCTTGTTTCTGGATAATACTAATAATTTTTGCTGGGTAATGTTTATATTAAGTCAAGGACTTTTTAGCGTCTCGGGCCTTGCCAGCGAGAGGGCTGGAGGGGCACAGGAAATTGGGAGGGAACACAGCCAGGTCAGCTGACCTGAACTAGTCAAAGAGGTATTCCATACCATATGACGTCATGCTGAGTATATAAACTGGGGGAAGAAGAAGGAAGTGGGGCCATCCGGCATTATGGTGTTTGTCTTCCTGAGTAGCCTTTATGTGTGATGGAGCCCTGCTTTCCTGGAGATGGCTGAACACCTGCCTGCCGATGGGAAGTAATTAATGAATTCCGTGCTTTGCTTTGCTTGCATGTGTGGCTTTTGCTTTACTTATTAAATTGTTCTTATCTCAACCCCTGACTTTTACATTCCTTTCTGATTCTCCTCCCCATCCCTCTGGGTGAGGGGGAGTGAGCATGTTACTGTGTGGTGCTTGGTTGCCGGCCGGGGTTAAATCATGACAGACTTTCAGCAACCCCATAATAGAAGGTTCCTCTAAGAGAATAGGAAAAGTAGACATCTGCTTATTTTCCTCCATCTCCAAGGAGCTATACCGAAAACTCACTGTCATGGTTTAACCCCAGCCAGCAACTAAGTACCACGCAGCTGCTCACATCCCTCACCCCTCACCCAGAGGTATGGGGAGGAGAATCGGAAAGGAATGTAAAACTTAAGGGTTGAGATAAGAAAAATTTAATAGGTAAAGCAAAGCAAGGAATTCATTCCATCAGCAGGCAGGTGTTTGGCCATCTCCAGGAAAGCAGGGCTCCATCACACATAACGGTTACTTGGGAAGACAAACGCCATAATGCCAAATGTCCTCTCCTTCTTTCTTCTTCCCCCAGTTTATATACTCAACATGGTGTCATATGGTATGGAATACCCCTTTGGCTAGCTCAGGTCACCTGTCCTGGCTGTGTCCCCTCCCAATTTCCCATGCCCCTCCAGCCTTCTTGATGGCAAAGCCCAAGAAACTGAAAAGCCCTTGACTTTGTATAAACATTACCCAGCAGCAACCAAAAAACATCAGTGTGCTATCAACAATGTTCTCACACCAAATCCAAAACACAGCACTGCACCAGCTACTAATAAGAAAATTAACTCTATCTGAGCTGAAACCAGAGGACCCACCAATACCCTTTCAGATCCCTGAAATACCCTCTCCTAAGGTAGTCTATGTCAAGGATACATGGAACCTCTGGATCAGTCACAATGGGATATTTTTGCCACTTATTCCCAGTAAAGCTTATTTCAGCCTCCAATATAGTTAGTTGTTGAGATCCCCCTGTCACTGCAGAAATACAAATGGATTTTGCCCCCCGTATAGCTTGATGGTATTAGGGTACACTGTGCACTGGCGTCTACTGGAGCCTTATCCTCCTGTGGGTCTGATGTGCCAGCCATCTGATCCACACAGTCCAGTAAACCACGTGGCTGGAGGCAGGGTCCCCCTTAACCCTGATCATAGGATTCTCCACTTCTTGTTAAAACGTATTAGAATTCACTTCCCTAGGATCAGAAGTAAGATCAGCCCTTCCACTCTGTCTGGGAAACTGCCCGCTGGAAACTGGAGCAGTGGTTTTCCTGGAAGAATCCCCATTTGTGATTGTTTTTCCTTGAAATTCAAGTACCTGTGCCTCTAGGGTCAAGGTGGATTTTCCATCCCACCTCCTCATGTCCTCTCCGTGTAAAACCACAGGGTACCCCGTGGTGTGTACCCTCTATATCCTCTCTCTTGAGCAAAGGAATACTTGCTGTTAACAGCTGAGGTACCGGTCCATACAGGTGGGGAGTTGGACCTATCATCTTTTTGTTGCTAGAACTCCTGGAACAGTTATTCACACTTTTCAGACAGTTTTTTCCACAGCTGAGTTGCAATTCCATAAGGAGGAAGAGATTTTCTTCGTATTGCTGGAGTTGGCAACCCACTTCATCCACCATTGGTGCCTTTTGGTCTATAGGTCATTACTACCAATGAGTTGGCATGTGATGATGGTGCACTCCATAAAAATTTCAGCTACATGGGTTGTGTGCATCAGACTTTGTTGGGATCTGTGGGTAGCTGCATGCTGTTCGGGTTATAATAAATCATCTCCAGTGCAGCTAATTCCTTCAGGTATTGGATACCTCTCTCCATGGTGGGCCATTTGCTTGGATGACATATAACATCTTCCTTGAAGGGATACCTTTCCTTCATGCTTGACAGCAGTCACCTCCAGAGGCTGAGAACTTGCATCCCTCTTTCAATTGCCTTGTCAATATTCTCTTCCCTAGAAAGTGATCTCAGCTGCTTGGTTTCACTACCCTCTAATTCCAGGCTACTAGCCTCATATCCCAGCATCAGAGCAGCCAGGTGATAATGTGCTCACCTGGATGATGGCTGAAATCTTTTTGAATATCAAACAGCTCACTTGGGGATAGGGATTGAGTGGATACCTCTTGTTCTGCCTCTTCCTCCTGTTCTTGTGACGTCCCTGTTTCATCCTCCTTTACTAAACAACCCGTCTTTTGTGTCTCTTTCTTCTTGTGTATACTTGTGTAACACAGCCGTGTTGTTAGTATCTGCTGCTCTCTGTGAGCCGGATCCTCCCTAATCAGGAGTCAGCCTTTCTGTGTGCAAACTGCTGTGCAAACTGAGAGCAGCCCCTGCAGCATCCAGGTGCTTTGCGCCACAAAACTGCCCCTGCTAGTGAGCGGCTGCACCTCTGTTTGCAGTGCTCTGGGCTGCTGCACTCCCTAAGGAGCAACTAAATAACAAAATCATTGCATGCTTTGTAGAGGCTAGGAATTTCTATGTGTTTGGAAGATGTCATCTCTTTTTTTTGTACTTGTAGATGCTCAGTATACTGAAAGAGTGATGACAGATGCACCAGGTGTAGCTGTTTATTGGTGGTGCATCAATCAAAAGATATTAACGAGGCCCTAAGTTTTAGAAGCATGCTAAACAGGAAGAAAAAATGGGAGTGACATTTACTAAGGTAACTTGACTGTTTTCTAAATTACTGGAGTTGGAAGAGCTAGTGAAATAAAAAAATCTGTTATTCTTGCTCTAAAGCAAGTTACTCTTGCTTTAGTACATATTCTAATATCCCTTTAGAGAGTCATTATTGACTTATATGAAATACAGCTTGACTAATTATTTGCCTGTCAACTTCATAAATGTAAATTATGAACTGGCGACAAATGTTCTTAAAAATATCATGTAAGATTATTTACCAAATGTATAGCTTTTAGTTTAATACTTTGCCTAGGCACCCTCATTTTGGGGGAGATGTCTTTGAGCAAAGTTTTTCTCAATCTGCTATCTAAATTGTTGTTGGATTGAATGTCCTATCAAGCTGATTGGGGGACTTGATGTTCACCCATTCCCCAAAGCTGTTTCAGAGGCAAATTGCAGTACTTATTTTGATGAAATTTGCCAGGTTTTTAGGTTGAATACTTAATTTGTCTGAAGGATGATTTGTGACTCATTTCAGTAATGCTTTCATGAATTCTGGTGATGTAGGAAATGACTACTGGGAAGAAGAATTTTTTCATAAGTAATATTGTGTTCAGCAAGGATTTAAAGCATCTATTCTATTAATTTCCTTTGAATGTGCACAGATTGTCCTTGTTTGTTCATATATAGACCTGGGGCTATATCCTGAATTTTCTGTATCTGACATTCCTTTAGTACAACTTGGAAAGTTGGAGCAGACCAGAAGGTGTTATCTTAATTGCAGAGGGAAGAGTATGCTGGAGAAAGTGGTACTATGTTGTGGGTATAGCTGCTTCCTTGCAGTAGCTGGCTATGAGAATGTAACCTTACTGGTTACGAGCCCCTTGTAATGTTAACTTGAGTATAGTGTG
Organism: Falco naumanni; assembly: GCF_017639655.2. Classification (NCBI taxonomy): domain Eukaryota; kingdom Metazoa; phylum Chordata; class Aves; order Falconiformes; family Falconidae; genus Falco; species Falco naumanni. Next base: position 6,299,489 of record NC_054079.1, on the reverse strand, counting down.
TGTACTTCAAGAAACCACACCTTCTTGTAGCTTTTCTCTCCTCCTATAACAAAGTAGAGCACCTCAAGTACTGATTGTCTTCCAACTTATGTTATTCTTTTAAATCTTAATGAAGCAATAACGATGGGTAGGGATATACAAATAAGTTACTGTTAAATCAGGTAGCGTAATAACTTGAGCATGTAATTTATTTTTTGATAATTTTCAGGTTTTTGTCCCCAAAGATGGGCACTGTTGCAGATTAATTGACTTGCTCTGAGTTTGCACATTTGCTGATATTCTAGGAACTTGGTTTTTTGCTCATACCAGAAACAGATATTCTTGCCCTGAGTATCATTACTGGTGAATACCACACAGTGCTTTACACCTTTTAAATCATTAGAGAAGCATGCTTGCAGCAGTCTCCTCTCTGGTGTTCTACTTGCAGATTTAAATGTGGCATTACTAGCCATAGAATAGTCTATAGCTATAGAATACTCCTGTAAAGAAGACTGATTTTAAAAAAAAATATTACTTGGGCAGAGAATAGAACACTAATTCATTGTAAAATGATATTTTAAGATAACCCTGTGACAATTGGCCTAAGAATCTGCTAAACATTGAGTTACTGTTATTTAAAGGTGGATGTGCCACGTGAAGGAATGGATGATTTTGTGTATGGTGGTGGGTGCATGGGTTTCCCCATCCTTCTGCGTTACTCACCAAGTACACCCAGGTCCTCGAGCAAAGACAATCCCACAAATGGGTTTTCCTTTTCCCATGGGAGGAGCAACCCACACTGCCTTTCCCAGCCACTTCCCTATGTGCACTACGGGGGTCTTATCTCCTCCCACCATATGTAGGGGCTGTATTTGGGCAGGACTAGGTCAGTTATCAGATCCTCTGGTGTTAACTAGCCAAAGTAGCTTCTAATTTTACATCCCAGTGCTTCTATGCCCCAGCGCCCAATGCTCTCAACACAGTCTTTAACAGTCCATGATATCATTCAATCTTTCTAGAGGTTTGTGGGTGATAGGGGATGTGATACACCCAGTCAATGCTGTGTTTCTTGGCCCAGGAGTCTATGAGGTTGTTTTGGAAATTAGTCCCATTGTCTGACTCGATTCTTTCTGGGGTGTCCTGTTGCCACAGAACTGGCCTTTCAAGGCCCAGGATGGTGTTTTGAGCAGTGGCATGGTTTACAGTGTATGTTTCTAGCCATCCAGTAGTTGCTTCCACGCAGCACTTGCCTTGGCAAGTTTGTGGCAGTATAGGCAATTGACATATTGATATGCCAGCCACCGCCCGCTATTCCAGGGACGCTTTACTCATGTGGCTTGCTTCATTGCGGTACGTGTTTTGCATTCATGGGTGACCTGTGTGATGGCCTCAACAGTCAGGTCCCACCCCTCAATCACAAGCTCATCTGTACATTGCACCCCTCCCTAGATATCCTGATGTGTCATAGGCCCTCCAAGCTATGAATAGCTCACTCTTACTTTCCCAGCCCAGGTTCACCTGAGTCACTCCAATTCTGGCAGCCTGGTCTACCTGCTTGTTGTTTTGATGTTCCTCAGTGATGCGGTTCTTGGGCATGTGAGCATCTACACAAAGGAAGGCGAGAAGATTTCTAGATAGAGATAACAACAGTTAAATAGGGAAAGCAAAAGCCACATGCACAAGCAAAGCAAAAAGGGGAATTTATTCACTACTTCCCATTGGCAGGCAGATGTCCTGCCACTTCCTGGAAAACAGGGCCTCAGCATGTGTAATGGTTGCTCGGGAAGAAAAATGTCATAACCACAAACCTGTGGAGAGCCCATGCTGGAGCAGTCTTTTCCTGAAGGACTGTAGTCTATGGAGAGGACCCACGCTGGAGCAGGGGAAAAGCATGAGGAGGAAGGAGCAGCAGAGACTGACCGCAACCCTATGTTCCCCATCTCCCCCCTGTGCTGCTCAGGGTGGGAGGAGATAGAATAGTTGGGAACAAAAAGAGTGAGCCTGGGAAGAAGGGGGAGCAGGGGGAAGGTGTTTTAGTTTTTGTCTTTGTTTCTCACCATCCTACTCTATTTTAATTGGCAGTAAAATAAATTAATTTTCCCAGAGTCGAGTCTGTTTTGGCCACAACAGTAACTGGTAAATGATCTCCCTGTCCTTATCTCAACCCATGAGCTTTTTTATCTTATTTTCTCCCCCCATCCTGTTGAGGAGAGGGAGTGAGAGAGTCTGGCAGCCAGCCAAGGTGAACCCACCACCAAATGTAATCTCTCTTGCTCATTACTTTCAGATCTTGGCTTAGATGGATAAGGAACTGGCAGGATGGCCGCATCCAAAGAGTTATAGTCAACGGCTCAATGTCCAAAAGGAAAACAGTAACGAGTGGTGTTCCTCAGGGGTCTGTACTGGGACCAATACTATTTAATATCTTCATCCATGACATAGATAGTGAGACTGAGTGCACCCTCAGCATGTTTGCAGATGACACCAAGCTGAGTGATGCAGTTGATTCACTAGGGGGAAGGGATGTCATCCAGAGGGACCTCGACAGGCTTGAGAAATTACCCATATTGGATAATCTCATTTTGTAGGAGTACCTTGGGGGTAGTGTCAAAGCAGAACTTCTTAACTGGGCTCTGTCCAAGTTGACTCCTATAGAATCACTGAAAGTGTCTCTGCACTGGGATACCCAGTGTTGCAGATTTCAGGAGGGTTCATATACTCAGATGCAATGCTGGCAACATTTTGTGTATTCTCAAATAAGTTTACCCCTGAGCCAGAAATGGTTTCCTGTAGAAAGATAAAGCCAATTGGGAATTTGAAGCCACAGGGAGGTTTTCTAGTTTTACCCTATTTATTTCTTTGCAAACTTGCTGTGTTGTCTGTTAGAACAAAATGGAGAAGCAATCATAAAAGTACGGACCCTTGAGGGACACCACTCGTTACTGGTTTCCACTTGGACACTGAGCCATTGAATATAACTCTTTGGATGCGGCCATCCAGCCAGTTCCTTATCCATCTAAGAGTCCATCCATCAAACCCACCTCTCTCCGATTTAGTGACAAAGATGTTGTGGGGGAATACGTCAAAGGCCTTACAGAACTCCAGGTAGATGACATCCGTAGCTCTTCCCTTGTCCACCGATGCAGTCACTCCATCGTAGAAGGCCACCAGACTAGTCTGACATGATTTGCCCTTGGGGAAGCAATGTTGGCTGTCCCTAATCACATCTCTGTTTTCCATATGCTTCATCATAACTTCCAGGAGGATCTGTTACATCGTTTTGACCAGGCACAGAGGTGCGGCTGACTGGTCGGTAGTTCCCAGGGCCTACATTTTTAAAATGGGTGTGATGTTTCCCTTTTCTCCAGTCACTGGGGACTTCACCTGACATGACTTTTCAAATATCGTGGGGAATGGCTTGGCAACTACATCAGCCAATTCCCTCAGGACCCCGGGATGTATCTTGTCACGTCCCATGGACTTGTGTATGTTCAGGTTCCTCAGGTGGCCTCGAACCTGATCTTCCCCCATGATGGGTGGGACTTCATTCCCCCAGTGCCTGCCTTGAGATTCAGGGACCTGAAAGATGTGGGAAGAGTCGGGGAAAACTGAGGCAAAAAAATTGTTGAGTACCTCTGCCTTCTCCATGTCAGTTGTCACGAGATATCCTGTCCTATTTATTGGGGAGTGGGGATGGGGGTGTGTACAATTTCTTTTGTCTTCCTTTTCTGGCCAACGTACCTGTAGAAGCCCTTCTTGTTATTCTTCACATCCCTTGGAGAGACCTTGATTAAGAAATTGTCCTTGACGCACTCCAAGAGTCTCCTGGACCGCTTACAGCTTGCTGTGCTGCTCTTCCAGCATATGTCAGGGTGATTGAAGTCCCCCAGCAGGATCAGAGCCTGCGAGCGCGATGCTTCCCGTAGTTGAAGTAAGAACACTTTGTCAACAGGCTCCCCTTGATCAGGCGGCCTGTAGTAAACACCAGCCACAAGGTTTCCTTTGTTGGCTTGGGCCCTAATTTTTACCCGTAAGCTCTCAACCTGTTTGTTGCTGGTTTTCAAAGACAGCTCTGTGCCGTCACTCCATTCCTTTACATAGAGGGCAAACCCCCCAACCCTCATTCCTTGCCTTTCCCTTCTGAACAGTTTATAGCCATCGATTCCAGCGCTCCAGTCGTGCAATTCGTCCCACCACATTTCAGTGGTAACAATCAGATCATAGCTTTCTAGCCGCACAGAGGCTTCCAGCTCCTCCTGCTTGTTAGCCATGCTGCGTGCATTGGTATTGAGGCACTTCAGCTGGGCTACCTACCTTGTCACCTTTTTAGCGGGACAAGCCCTAATTCCTTTGAGGCGTTTCCCTGTTTGTTCCTAATACATCAAAAGCCCGTGGCTCTTCTCTGTTGCTCAAAACCGCATCCATCCCCTTCCCCTGCTAAGTCTAGTTTAAAGCGCTCTGTATCATTGGCTGCCTTTAAGCTTAAAGTGTCCATATTGATTTACCAATTAAAATTATTTTCATAACAGAGTTACAGATTAGAAAGGCTTTGATTAACATTCTTCTACTGAATGCCTTAGTTTTTCTTTGAACCCCTCTGCTATTGTCTACATCTTTAGTTCATCAGGTATAAATAGGATGGTATATAAAATAACTGTGATATAGTCCTCAAGGGTTTATACTCATAATTATTTGCCTTTATTCTCTACAAGGCTGGGAAGTCTATTGTCCAAGTGTGAGCATCACAGTACAGAAAGACGCATTTGGGAGGAACGATCACAGGAGACTTCTTTCTGGCTTTAATGTTTTTTTGGCTTGAATAACATGGCTTCTTTGTTATCTTAGTAGCTAGTCTCAAGAAGTAGCTGCAGATGGGGAAACCTCAATAACGTCTGTGTCTCAACTGCATTTTCAGGAGGAGGAAGTTGCAAATCACTTTAAAGCTAGAACTAACTGAAATGCCTAAGGTTACATAGGGACGTTTTCCTGAGGTTTCCTTCTAGAAATACCTGCTCCTTATGTTCAAAATTAGTCAACAGAGTGACTTAAAACAAGGTAGAGCTTTCATTTGTTTATTATAATTTTACTTTTTTAAAAGGTATACTTTTAATATTGTGGGAGTTGAGAATAAAGATTTAACTTGGATGCCAGGTTTTTACATGGGGGGGGGGAAGGTTGATTTTATTTATATGGGGTTTTTTTCTTTCAAGGAAGCATGTGAAAAGTAAGAAAAAATAAGCTCACTATGATATGTACTTTATTCATTATATTCTTACCTTTCACCCTCTATCTCTCAGTAAATTTGTTTAGGAATTGCTTTTGTTTATACTTCAAATTACCTAATGATTGATTCAGTTAAGATACTGATAATTAAATTAATTCATGTTGTTTTGTTTATAGATGCTGGTGTTTGAGTGTAGTAGGAATAAATATCCATCTCTGTCACTGTCTTGCTGCTTGATTAAGGCTATAAATTAAATCATACACATCTGTAGCAAATTAAGCTGTCCTCATTTTAAAAAACTGTAAACACATAATACAGCCCCTGAAGCAATTCAGCCTTATAAATTTATCCCAGAAAAATGAGTTTTATAATTGTTCTATCTATGTATCAGTACAGAGGCTGCTTATTAAACATTTTGGAAATGCACAATTCTCTTGTATGCATCACAGTGTGGTAAAACAAGTTTATTCATGCCCTGAGGTTGGCCGCTATGTCAATGTGTTATCTTTTGGGTTCAGTTTTTCTGGGGGTTTTTTTGGTGTGTGGTTTTTTTTGGGTTTTTTGTTTGTTTAAGGGACATTTAGATGGTCTTTATAAGGTAAATTCTCTTCTTTATGTAAAAAAAAATAGAATAAAAGGATGCTTTGCAAATAAAGTAAAACTAAAAATACATCTGTGAAATATTCCTGTTAAAATATTATTTCCAAAATGAGCATGAAAAGTAGTTCCCCCAATTTGATTTTACAGTACTTGAACTTATTCAGAGCATTTTTAGAATTTACTTTAAATTTTTCATCTTAGAGTTCTCTTCCATATGCCTTCTTCACTTGGTATGACTCCATAACAGTTCTATTGCAATAATGTTTTCTTATACTTGATGTGCAACGAACAAATGTGTTCCTTAAGTGTGTGTGTGGGGGGGGTTTAATACTTTTTTTATTCCAGTTAATATTTCAAAGAAAATAACTGTTTATACACTACAGTAGTTAAAAGAATGACTGCGTAACTGAAGCAATGTATACCTCAGTGGTTTAACTCTAATCACAGGAAAACCCCTGTACTGTTGGAGTAATATGCATGTAATTAGTTGAAGGCTTGAGAAAATCTGTGAGGATAATGAATGAATGAAACATGCTCTACAACAGAGTAGTTTCATAACTTACTACTAGCACTATTGTGAGCACAGAAAGGAGAAGAGTCATGAGATACTTCCATTTCTTACAGTCAAAAAAATTATGGAAGCACCAGACTCGATTGGTTATGATAGCAGCCTTGTTAGACTTGGAGAGCCCATTTCCCTCCCCCCTCCTTTCTCAAATATCGAAGGATTCATCAGCAGTGCAGGTCAAAAAGAATCAGGGTTAAGTAATAATTCTAATTTGGAAGTCCAGGGAAATCTTAAAATCTGGTTGTGGGCTAATATTTTAAGTATACATGCTTATTTTAGTCATAAGGAAAAATTACCTGAAGAAAAAGTTCAGTGGAAAGAGAGATTAAGCTAATTTGCAGGTAAAAAAAAAATAATTAAAAATAAATCAGACTCAACTTTAAATTTTATTTTATTTTACAAATTGTGTTCATAACAGATCTTATTAAGATTAGAAGAATAAAATGCTTGAAGCACAACACTTTAATGACCGAACATTGCTCTAACTTACCCAAGCCCAAACCAGTTGAAATTAACAGTGTAGAAGTTTTTCACTGACAGTTAAATAGTTTGGCCAGTTTTCCTTTCTGTTCTTAACCAGGATCATAGGAAATAAATATTCATTATCAAATTTTCCTTTTAGATAAATGAATTGGTGGATGCCCGTGATGTCAGCATTGGAGCCTGGTTTGAAGCTCATATAGAAAATGTTACTCGAGCAACAAAAGGACAAAAGAACGGTAAAGCTCAAGTAAAGAGTGGCAATTCTTACAAAAGGACTAATGGAAACTTAAGTCAAGATCATACTAGAGAGAATGAAAATTATTTGGACAGTACACCATCCACATCTTACTCAGACTGCATGGACACCGATGAAGAAGCTATTTATCATATCAAGTATGATGAGTAAGTGCTTCTGATATTATTTTGAGGACATCATATGTTATGATTTGGTGTGTAAAAACAAATAATTTTGTTGAAGAAACTTCTGATATTATTTTGAGGACATCATATGTGGATAGCTGGCTAGCTGAAAAAGTTTACATAAACATAGTTTAGCTGGCTGGACAAAAATGCACATCGCTCTCAGCTTATCTGAAGTAAAGCAAAATACACTGTCTTTGGCTGTCCTTGGCTTGGTATTTAGGCAACTAACCAATCATGAGCTTAACTTTTGTAATATGTATGAGCTAATTATAACAAGGCATAAAAGGTGACTGTAAGGCACAATAAACGAAGTCTGCTGATCACTCATATTGAGTGACTGTGTCTTCCCTCCATCGCAACAAATGGCACCCGAACAGGGACCCTAGAGAGGGCTGAACCTGCGAGCCACGGTTCGACGGAGATTCGGGTACCGGTCCTGAAAGCAGCGCAGGAGGCGGAAGGGCACAGTCCCCGCGCCCGGGAGCACCTACAGAGGGTCCTGCCGGCCACGCGTCGCCGAAGTCTCGCAAAGGCTGCAACAGCGCTGACGATGGTATGGAGAGACAAGCGACGTATGATTTGCTCAAAGGCTTTTTAGAAAAGCGGAGCATTCGGGGCATAGATTGTAAAAAGGAATTACCAGGGTTATTAGCGTATGGGGTAGCGAGGGGTCATTTTGGGAATCCAGATATGGTTTTCGAGCATGCAGAGTGGCGTAATTATGGGGACACACTGTTTGCCGAAGTAATAGCCGACAATAAAACTGCCAAAAAACTGATGAAACCATGGCAGGCTGTCACTAATGCCCTTTTGCAACATCGAGCCGAACAGAGAGCGGCTGCTGCTGCCTCTGAGCGGCTGGGAGTTGCAAGCGGGACTGCAATAGCCACACGGCAGGGGGAATCGGCTTCCCCCCCCCCCCCCCCCCCCCGATTCCCCGTTGCCTCCCTCGGTGCGTACGCTGATGGTTCAGCAGGGGGCTGCGGGAAGCTGGGACCAGTCGCCCTTCCCGTCGCCGCCCTCTTCGAATCCCTCAGCCCCTCCGTCGGGGAATGATGACGTAAGCGAGGAGCTAGACCGTAAAAACCCGGTAGAGAGTAGGGAATGTACGAATCCTTTTGCAGAAGGTCTTCAGGTTGCCCAAAATAGACAAAAGGTCTGGAAGCAGATAGCAGACAGCGCTATGCTTGAGGGTGAACGCGATTTTGCCGCGGGAATCGTGCATGAGGCTTTCCCAGTCACGTATTCACAGCCAGATGCGCAGGGGAATATCACGGTTTCTCTCACTAACTTAGATTGGAAATTATTAACTCAGCTACGGGCTACGGTGAGTGAGTCAGGTTTAAAAGGGGAACCCACCAGACAAATGTTAGATTATCTTTGGGGAACTAATATCTTACTCCCGAGTGACATACGCAGTATAATGAAGTTAATCTTGAGCCAACATCAGCAGCTTCTGTTTAACGCTCATTGGCAGGCTGCTTGTCAGGAATCGGTAGCAGTGGTTAGACAGCCAGGGGACCCACTGCATGGGGTTACTCTACAGGAGCTGATGGGTTTAGGACCCTATTTTCAAACCGAAGCTCAGGCACTGATGGGACCGGATAAGGCAAAGGAAGCGATGAGGCTAGCTAGGCTAGCGCTTGACGGTATAAAGGAGCCTGGGGGAATCCCTTCATATATGGGAATCAAGCAGGGAAGAGAGGAGCCATTTGGGTTATTTATTGATCGGGTAGCAAACGCCATACAGGCGGCTGGGGTGCAAGACTATCTCAAAGGCTCCATTTTAAAGCAGTGTGCCATACAGAATTGTAACCCAGCCACACGTAACATCCTAGCTACGCTACCAGGGACATGGACCATAGAAGAAGCTTTGGAAAGAATGGCACAAGTGCCAGTCGGGCCCCAGGCTATGTTAGTCGAGGCAATAAAAGAACTAGGGAGTGCTTTAAAAGAGCAGGCGCAGTCTACCCAAAGTCAGGTCTTGGCAGCCCTTGCTCCTTTGCAAGCCTTTGCTGGGCGATCAAATGCCCGCGGCCCATCTCGTCTACGGTGCTTCCGTTGCAGTGTCACCGGACACGTGAGACGGGACTGCAATGTCAACTCCGTATGGTGTCGAAACTGCCGCTCAGACACTCACAACGAAGCTGCTTGTCATCGATCGGGAAACGGGCGACCCAGCGGGAAGAGCCGCCCCACGCCGACACAAAAAGCGGCTGCTTGCCCAGCAGCACAAAATCCTTTCCTCTCCGACCCACAACCAGCGGAAGCCTCGGCTTGGACCTGGCAACAACAGTAGATTGTACCCTCTTGGACTCAAAGCCTACAAAACTTGCTACTGGCATACAAGGCCCAGTTTGTATAGGCGGACAAGCTGTTGGAGCATTACTCATAGGGCATTCATCAGCCACCATGTTGGGACTCAATGTTTTGGTGGGACTGATTGATAAGGACTTTCACGGAGAAATTCATATTATGGCTCAGACGCTGTTTCCCCCACTCTTTACACCTAAAGGGACCAAGATAGCCCAGCTGATTCCACTACCGCATCTTGCAGGCACCCTCCAGCCACTGCAAGAACAACCTCGAGGACAAGGTAACTTTGGGTCTACAGGGCAAATGGCTTTATTGACTATTGGCTTGCGTCAACAACCACGGCGATCGGTCACAGTGCAGTATGGAGACCAGACACTCTCGATTACTGCGCTGTTGGATACTGGTGCTGATGTCTCTATAATCAGTGCACAGAAATGGCCGGCGCATTGGCCAACCTGTACGACCAATGCCACAGTTGCAGGAGTGGGAGGATTGACCCTCGCTCGCAAATCCCCCCTTCTGCGATGGACTATAGCTGACAAAGTTATAAACTGTTGTGTCTCGATTATTCCACTGCCTGAGGGGGTGCATGCTTTGATAGGCCGCGATATCTTGGCCCAAATGGGGATGGTCCTCACTTCAGACCTCCCTTTCTAGGAGCGGCCATTGCTTGGACTTTCCTGATCCCACTCCAATGGAAGACAGAGGAACCAGTGTGGATAGAGCAGTGGCCGTTAAAAAGGGAAAGTCTAGAACAGGTGCATGAACTGGTTAAAGAGCAGTATCAACAAGGTCATTTGCGTCTGTCAACGAGCCCCTGGAATACCCCCATCTTTGTTATCAAGAAAAAGTCTGGAAAATATCGATTGCTTCATGATCTGCGAGCGGTAAACAAACAGATGCATGATATGGGGGCCTTACAACCCGGTTTACCCAACCCAGCTATGATACCGGAAGGGTGGCATTTACTCATTGTAGATTTGAAAGACTGCTTTTTCACAATTGCTTTACATGAAGATGATCAGCGCAGATTTGCCTTTACCTTACCCGCGATCAACCGGGAGGGACCGGACCAACGCTTTGAATGGACGGTCCTCCCACAAGGAATGAGAAATTCGCCCACCTTGTGTCAACTCTATGTTGCTGCCACACTACAACCTTTGCGACAACGCTGGGCTAAGACTTTAATCTACCATTATATGGATGACATCTTGTTAGCACAGCCGACACCCTTCTCTTTACAACAAAACCAGGTTTTAACAGAACAACTCAAGCATAGAGGCTTGGTAGTAGCACCCGAAAAGGTGCAAGAATCAAGCCCCTGGAAGTATCTGGGGTGGCGCATTACTGATACAACAATTCATCCTCAAAAGTTGTCACTCCATTTGGATATCCGAACCCTTCACGACGCCCAACGACTGCTCGGTGATCTGCAATGGCTCCGGCCTGTAGTGGGCATCCCCAATGAACTATTAAATCAACTACGCCCCCTGTTGAGAGGGACAGATCCTTCAACCCCAGTACAGCTTACTGAACAGCAAGAACAAACGTTACAACAAATAGCATCAGTGGTGACTATGCGCTCCACGCATCGGCGTGTTGTAGGGTTACCCATCGATTTGACTATCTTATGTGGCACTCAGTACCTCATGGGTGCTCTAACACAGCAAATAATAAAAACAGGAGAGAAAGGGGAGTACTCCACCATCGTATTGGAATGGATAGCTCCCCCGCTGCAACCACGACGCACAATACAAGACAAGATCTCGACGCTGACGGAGCTGATCAAGAAAGGTCGCTGTCATATTTTACAGGTGGATGGCACTCCTCCTGGCACGATATGGGTGCCGATGAGACAGATCGACTTGGAGTGGTACTTGCAGAACTCCGAGGAACTGCAGGCTGCATTACTCCATGATGGAGCAGCGATAATAGTTAAAACACTCCCATCGCCCAACCTGTTGTGGATGGAGAACATGGGCTGGATTGTTAAGCCGAAGCGATCCAGCCAGCCTATCCCGCACGCTCTCACGGCCTTTACTGATGCGGGTCGACGCTCTAGGACCGCTGCCGTAACGTGGAAAGATGAGCAAGGGTGGCAACACCAAATTCTACAAGCGCAGCCAAAGGATTCTCTACAGACGCTAGAACTCTATGCAGTGGTCTGGACATTTATTAGATGGAGAGATGTCCCACTGAACGTAGTCGCAGATTCTCTCTATGTTGCCGGCATAATCAGACGGATTGAAGATGCAAGCGTGCCTGATTTAAAGAATCAACGCTTGACAGAACTGCTTGTGAGCTTGCAGCTTGCAATCACACAGAGATCGGAATCGTATGTGGTGATCCATATCCAAAGCCACCAGTGGGAAGAAGGCCTCGGAGAGGGCAATGCTCGAGCTGATCATCTCGTCGCAATCACTACTGAACCCCCATTAGCACCACATTGTCGAGCCCGAGAAGCCCATTCGATCTTCCATCAAAACGCGAAGGGGCTGGCACGAGCCTACAAACTCTCTATGGAGGAGGCTCGGGCCATTGTGAAGGCTTGCCCTATATGTAGTCACCATAACTCAGGCTTAGGGCTCGGTTGCGGGGTCAACCCGTGAGGACTAAAGTCTAATGATGTTTGGCAGATGGATGTTACTCATGTTCCTGCATTCGGTCGATTGAAATATGTGCATGTTACTATAGACACCTATAGCCATATGTTATGGGCCACACCACAGCCTGGGGAAAAGGTCCGGGATGTGCGCCGGCATTTAACTAGTTGCTTTGCTGTTTTAGGGGTGCCTATTACTATTAAAACTGATAACGGTCCTGCATATGGTAGCGGATTACTTAAACGCTTTATGCAAATGTGGAATATTAAACATGTTACTGCAATCCCTCATTCTCCAACTGGACAAGCAATTGTAGAGCGGGCTAACGGGACGCTAAAACGTTATATAGAAAAGTTCAAAGAGATTCAGGATGTAAGAGAAAGGGTAGAGAAGGCCCTTTTTGTGCTTAATCATTTGTGTGTATTTGGGGACAGTAATGAGCTGCCTATAATAAGGCACCACGCTGGCTCAGAACCCCCCAGGCCACCACACATGAAAGTACTGTATAAGGATGCAAAAACAGGACAATGGGTAGGTCCTGTGGAGGTGATTTATGTGGGGCGTGGTTATGTCTGTATTTCTACCAATTCAGGCACTATTTGGGTTCCCAGCCGTTGGGTAAAACCTGCTGTAGAGCACGCTGGAGGAGCTCGACGCGAGAACGCTGCTTCTCCTGCACCTTGAGATAGGCCCTGTTCTGGAATCTATTTGACATCTGTTCCGATCCCACACACTGAGGACCACGCGTGAAAAACTCGAACTTTTGACAGCAAAGATACAATCTCATAGCAAACGGGATTATTATTTTTGATCATTATTGTAATAGTTTTAGTAGTGCTTAGCTGTGTATTTTCCTGTGTTAAAACGCTGTTATTGAAAATGGTCAACCAAGCCTGTGTCGCCCAAAATAAAAACGGGGGAATTGTGGATAACTGGCTAGCTGAAAAAGGTCTCATAGACATAGTCCAGCTGGCTGGACAAAAATGCACATCGCTCTCGGCTTATCTGAAGTAAAGCAAAAATACACTATCCTTGGCTGTTCTTGTTACACAATAACAGGAAGATTTTGGTGGGAAAAGAATGTTGCAGGTGGGAACAGATAACTACAGAAGAGAAACTAGGGGCAGGCTTGGTATTTAGGCAACTAACCAATAATGAGCTTAACTTTTGTAATATGTATGAGCTAATTATAACAAGGCATAAAAGGTGACTGTAAGGTACAATAAACGAAGTCTGCTGATCACTCATATTGAGTGACTGTGTCTTCCCTCCGTCGCAGCACTTTTTTTTTCCTTTTTTTTTTCCCGCCTTCATAGTTTCCAGAGTGTTAATATCAACAGCCACGTCGCTCCTAACGCTTTAGCTTCTTTTCCTTCTTTGCCTCCCTCGATCATAGTATCCCAGAGGCAATTTCCCACTCCTCTCCATTCCGCAATACTAAACAATAAGGCAGGCTCGGGGATCTTATTCTTTTTTTCGTGCCCAGCGAACTAAGGTCTCCACTTCTGTCTCTTTAACGCCCTCCCCTCTCTTAAGGAGGATGCTAGTTAACAGTTTAATTGCCGCGTCTAATTCCATCGCGGTCTTCTCAGAGCTCTCCCCTTTCACAGAAAGGATATCAGCACGGAGAAGCCCCGCCGCGATTTACTCGTCGCGGTCTTCCTTAGTGCCCTCCCCCCCCCCCCCCCCCCCCCCCCCGAGAGGAATTTAGCGTAGAGTCCTGCCGCGATTTACTCTACGTGGTCTTACCACCGGCGGGGGTGCGATCTGCAGCTCCACACCGAACTCTGGACTCCGCTTTTCGCCAGCAGCTGGGGGGATCCTTGGCGGTGGGTGGGCGGGCGAGTGGGGGGAGCCGCGGGGCACGGCACGGCGCGCTGGCGGGGCGCGGGGAACTGTGCTGGTGTAAGAAGCAATCTGGCTAGCGAAGTACAGTCACTGGGTGTCATGATTTCAGAGTCAAACAAATAATTCAGCAGGTGCTTGGCTGGTTCTGATTGTAAACCATATTGTGTAACAGTTTGTCACAGCTGCTGCATAAACTTCCAATCAAAAGGTTTCCACGCTGCGGCTGCTGTACCGTCTGGTAACGTGGTGGTCTGCACCGGACATGCGACAGCAGAAGCAGCCTCCCCACTCTCCCTCCAATATAGCATCTCGTATAACCCCAGACCAACGACTTTGGGGAGCGGCAGGCTGGAGGATAACGCCTTCCTGGGTCAGGACTTGAACATCACGACCGCCAGAAGGCAGATGGCATTCGTTCAGTTGCTGCAGCAAGCGGTTTAGGGTCCGGTCGGACGGTTTTGTTCGGGGACGGGGCATCGGGGCAGCTGGGGTGGGTTCATTTTCTTTATCGGACTCTGCGCTCTCATTCAGAGGCGCGCTCTTTGTACCCGCTCTAGTACCCTCGTCCTCATCTAGCACGGGGGGCGGCTCTCGGTAGCTTTCAGGTTGGCGTGGAGCACCCGTTGCGGCAGCACCCTCCGATGTCGGTGTCGGGTGTAATAGCTCTGTCGCAGATTTTTTAATAGGCACAATTATGCCTTTCGCAGACGGAACGCCTTGACCAAATAATCGAGTAGACTCCATCGACTCGGTTTCCCGACCGAGGAGGTCTGAAGCAGCCATAGCCATTTTTTTCTCCGCAACCATTGATCGTAAATGGTTCATGACCTCCCGCCAGGTTGGTCCCAAGTCCTTGGCCGACTTGCTGCCGCTAAGGGTTGCATCCCAAAGGGAATCCCCGATCTCTCGCCACTCAGTCACACTAAACATCAATTGCGGGTCTTTTAGGTGTCCTTTTTCCTTCGCCCACCTACATAGCTCATGGAGCTTCTTTGTGCTCACGCTAGCCTCTCGCTTAGCAAGAATATCAGTTAATAACGCGCGTGAGTGCCGCCTCCCTTTCCATTAGTGAGGGAAAAACGGTCTTACCGGTGCAGGTCCGTGCAGGAGCTCTATGCCGGATTCAGACGCCTTTACTCCTTACGGACGCCTTCCTGCTCGAACTCCTCTCTAGCGACTCCCAATTCACAATGCCCACTGTCGCATGCAAAGGTAGAGTTTTCCGGCTTTCCCGTCGTTCGGGCGCCAATTGTTGGGAGAGGGGTCCGCCGGAGTCAAGAAATTACTCAATACGAGTTGTGCATCTTGCTCATCTTTATTAGCTTCTAACACTTCTTATATAGACTCGATACACAAGCATGTTCCCAAAGCAAAAATATAATTGGTTATTAGCCCCTAAGCGCGTGCTGTTCTCACACCACTAATTAGCATGATTAAAACAAACATTCTATCCATGCAGCTATTTGCGTTGCTATGTTTCAGCCTTGCGGTTTGCTACTCCCTTTATTCCCATTCCGCTCCCTATCTCCCTTGGCCTTGCACGTGTCTTCCCTAACAGCTGCAGCTTGTTACAGCCACAGCCTGTTAGTACAACAAAGTTACTTGGTCTCAGGATTCAAGAATAGGTCAAGGCTACCTTCTTGTTAACTTCAGCACAATTCTAATTCCAGGCCTGGATTGTGCAGATCTTTAGGGATTCTATGGCCACGCTTCTGCAGCCATTCTTCTACAAGCGTTCTTGCTTCAGCTACAGGAAGCATCACGCTCACAGGCTCTGATCCTGCTGGGGGACTTCAACCACCCTGACATCCACTGGAAAAGTGGCACAGCAAGCTGCAAGCTGTCTAGGAGACTCTTGGAGTGCATCGAGGATAACTTCCTAATCCAGGTGATAGAAAGCCCAGCCAGAGGAGATGCATTACTGGACCTGTTGCTCACCAACACAGAGGGACTTATCGGAGAGGTCAAGATTGGTAGGTAGCCTGGGCTGCAGTGACCATGTCTTGGTGGAATTTGCGATCTCAAGGGATATAGGCCAGGCAAAAAGTATAGTCAAGACCCTAAACCTTAGGAAAGCGAATTTTCAGTTGTTTCCCTGTGCTCTGATCACTGAATCAGGCTATCTTCTAAAACATCGCACAGCAATGACAGTGAAAGTTGCCAGTTACTTCAAGAATTGTCCTTTTTCAAATAAAATTCATCAAAAGAAGTCCATATTGAGGACTAAATCCCTCTGGGAGATGGGCTGAGTGAGAGAGATGGGAAAGCTCCACCTTGCCTAGTGCGGTGTTGCATTGTGGGGTGTCCCCTGTGCTTTGGGGATGCGGCGCTGTATTTGGAGATCTGCCCAGCAAGCTCCCAGATCGGAGAAGTCCCTGGGCCAAGCACTCTCTTTTGCCAGGGGCAGCTGCAGCGGCTATCACAGATTCGTATAGGTCAAAATTGACTTAACAGGACATTTAATATGTTCCTGTGAAATAATATTCTGCTGGTTCATCCAAGAATGTGTGCGTTTTGAAACTTAAATCATTCTCTCTCCTTAGGCTAGCAACAGAAAGTTACAGGATGTAGTACTGTTCAGAAAGAGATGGGATATTTTAGATGTTTGGTGAAGACTAAAGCTGTTTATTTTCTTGAAAAAATCCATTAATTTTATGGAGAATGATTTGAAGGGGAGGAGTAAATTGAGTTTTTTACCCCTAAAACTTTTTGGGGCTTGTGGTTGAAAACTGATTTAATAATTTTAACACCATTTTTTTTTTTTCCTCATTTGGGGGAAAAAATCAGAAGTGTTAAATCCTTACCTAGCTCTTGGTCCCTATTTTCTTGCTCTGCTTTTCACAGCTTTTCAAGTGGCAGGCTCTAGTTTGACCAAAGCAAGCCATTTTCTTTTGGTTGTGGAAACATTTTACACACGCACATGCACATACACACACATATATGTGCAGAATTCTGATGGAAATTTTTTGATGATTCCTGATAAAATCACCTTCTGATTTATAAAACTTCTCTCCAAGCATCTCAAAGTGCAAATATACCTGAATGCATTTATACTCAAAGTCTAGGAATATAGTAATAGCATCCTCAGAATAAGGAAATGTTTGGGCTCAGATTTTCCAAGCTGAACAGCAGGCTAATATGAGAATCTTAACTGTGTCCAGTATCAGACACAGCTTTTTTTCCTCTTTGAAGTGTCCATTGGTTTTGACTGAATTTGTGGCATTCAAAAATCAAGGCATCCACATTTTTTTAATTGGCACCAGGATTTCTTTACCAAGAAGTCCATGGCTAATGGAAAAAGAGTCCACATTGCCTGACTGCTAACTGTAACCACAAGAATCATTAAATGAGTGTTGGATCAGCTTGATTTGTTTCTTTTTCTTGAATTTTAATTAATGTTTGTGGGTTTTTTCCAGTTTTTCAAGGGACTGGTGGATGGGACCCCTTGGGAAACTGCCCTCAGGGATAAAAGAGATGAACAGAGTTGGCAGCTATTTAAAGACATTTTTCTTAGAGCACAAGAACTATTGATTCCCATGTGCAAGAAATCAGGCAAGGAAGACAGGAGACCAGTATGGCTGAATAAGGACCTCCTGGTCAAACTGAAGCACAAGAGAGAAATGCATAGGCAGTGGGAGCAGAGGCACACGTCCTGGGAAGAATAGAGGGATGCTGCCCAGATGTGTAGGGATGGGATCAGGAAAGCTAAGTCACAGCTGGAGCTAAATTTGGCAAGGGATGCGAAGAATAAAAAGAAGGGCTTCTACAGGTACGTTAGTCAGAAAAGGAAGGCAAAATAAAATGTATCCCCTCTGATAAATAGGGCAGGGGATCTGGTGACAACCGACATGGAGAAGGCAGAGGTACTCAACAACGTTTTTGTTTCATTTCTCAATGGTAATCTCTCTTCCCACATCACTTGAGTCCCTGAATTTCAAGGCAGGGACTGAGGGAATGAAGTCCCACCCATCGTAGGAGAAGATCAGCTTTGAGACCAACTGAGGAACCTGAACATACTCGAGTCCGTGAGACCCAATAAGATGCATCCCTAGATCCTGAGGGAATTGGCTGATGTAGATGCTAATACACTCTATATCATATTTGAAAAGTCATGACAGTCAGGTGAAATCCCCAGGGACTGGAATAAGGGAAACATCACGCCCATTCTTAAAGAGGGCAAAAAGGAGGACTCTGGGAACTACCGACCAGTCACACTTACTTCTGTGCCCAGTAAAATCATGGAACAGATCCTCCTGGAAGTTATGTCAAGGCATATGGATGACAGGGAGGTGATTCAAGAGCGCCAACATGGCTTCACCAAGGGCAAATCATGCCTGACTAATCTAGTGGCCTTCTACAATGGAGTGACTACCTTGGTGGATAAGGAAAGAGCAACTGATGTCATCTACCTTGACTTCTGTAAGGCCTCTGACATGGTCCCCCCGCAACATCCTTGTCACTAACTTGGAGAGATATGGGTTTGATGGGTGGACTGTTCGATCAATAAGGAATTGGCTGGATAGCTGTGTTCAAAGACTTACAGTCAATGGCTCAATGTCCAAATGGAGATCAGTAACAAGCAGTGTCCCTCAAGGTTCCGTATCGGGACCAGTACTCTTCAATATCTTCATCGATGGCCTAGACAATGGGATTGAGTGCACCCTCAGCTGTAGAGGAATGAAGGCAGTGGGTTGATTAGCATTGATAACATGCAGCTGTGGCCTTGCCTCAGAGGCAGTGGGTTGATTGACATGGACAATGTGCAGCTGTAGCTCGTTCCCACTAAGTGGTTAAATAGCCCTGAGGATTGGGGGGAGGGGGTGTGTCAGGTGGAGGAGGAGCATTGTGGTCTGATCTCTGGAGGAAGGAGATACAGCATGGATAGTAGAACCTGACCAATGGTAAAGCCTTGTTGCAGCCTACTAGTTTGTTTGTGCTGCAACAATTGGTGCCCCATGTGAGGCTGACGGAGTTGGACTCTGACTACAACAACTGGTGCCCAGTATAGCTGAAACAAGGGGGAGAACCTACAACTCATAACAGACACCATGAGAGGTGAGCTGTTGCAACTAACTGATATGGGTGTATTGCAATATTTATTGTCCATCTTAACTCAAATTGCAACTTTTGGTACCCAGCATAGATGGGGACTAATTGATATGGGTGCAGAAGAAGAAAATTCCCCTTTAGCAAAGCTTATAGATATATTTGAAAAAAGAAGTGTAAAGTATAACAAGAAGGCAATAAGAACTTTGCTAGGATGGTGCAAAGTATATGATGTGCTAGTTACGTCAAAAAATGCCTCCAGTGTTCAGACATGGCAAAATGCTGGAAAATTTCTTTTTGAGGCTGCCTTGAGGGGTGATAAAATTGCAACAACATTGCTAACAACATGGAGATTAGTCTTAGACCTACTAGAACAATTAAATGTGGGCAGGGAGACAAATTCTATATTTGCAATGCTTATGGATACATTTGGAAAAAGAGGCGTAAAATATGACAAAATGGCAATAAGAATTCTGCTAGTGTGGTGTAAAAAGTATGATTTGCCAGTTAGAGTGAAAAAGGTTTTCAGCATTCAGACGTGGTAAAGTGTTGGAAAGGTACTTCTTGAGGCTGCCTCGAGGGGAGGCAAAATTGCCACAGCTTTGTTAACAGCATGGAGATTGATCATAGAGTCGCTAGAACAATCAGATGTGGACAGAGAAATAAAACACTGTATTAACAGTGCTAATAGAAATATTTGAAAATAAAGGCATAAAGTATGATGAGATGGCAATAAGAACTCTGCTAGGGTGGTGTAAAAGGAATAATTTGCCCGTTACAGTAAAAAAAATGTCTCCAGCATTCAGATATGGCAAAGTGCTGGATTGTTACTTTTTGGGGCTGCCATGAGAGGGGACAAAATTGCTACAACGTCATTGACAACATGGAGATTGGCCTTTGATTTGCTAGAACAATCAGAAGCAGACAAGGAGACAAAGGCAGCAGTTGAAATATCCGCATCCCCAGTTGCAGAGGTGATGCCCGATAAGGTACCTTTGGCGCCATTGGATTCTCTACCATCACCCGATTCACACAGTCAAGGCCGGCAGGAGGAGCAGAGCAGTGCCAGGTCAAGTGGGCAGAGTCTGTTCCCTTTGGGGTGGCAGGGAGATCCAGTCATTGTCCTGTTGCCTGTCTGTGATCCCAAGCCATCTGTGATAGGTTTATAGGAGGAGATCCTCCTATCCGAGCAAAGGTTTTAATGCGAGGTCTAAAAATGGGAAAATGGATGGGCCTGTGGGATTTAATTACCTGGGGATGAGGGTATGCTTGTGTCTCCACAGATGCAGGGCCGCGGTGGCTTCCAGCTAGGTGTGTTAAGCCTGTTTTAGATCCTAGAATTGACAAGAGGACATCAGACACCGTCTGTTCCACAGAACCCTTGAGAGGGGAGTCAGAATATCTGGGTGACCCTGATACGGAGGCTGAATCAGACATAGCTTTGTGCCTTCTTAACGCAACCTGAACAGTCTTTCCACATATCTTGCCAAGAGCCCTACAATAGATGATAGACACAGCCTTTTTGGTTAAAAAAGAAAAGGGGGAATTATAGAGGAATGAAGGCAGTGGGTTGATTAGCACTGATAACATGCAGCTGTGGCCTTGCCTCAGAGGCAGTGGGTTGATTGACATGGATGATGTGCAGCTGTAGCTTGTTCCTGCTACGTGGTTAAATAGTTCCTGAGGATTGTGGGAGAGGGGGTTGGATGGAGGAGGAGCAGTGTGGCCTGACCTCTGGAGGAAGGAGATAGAGCACGGACAGTAGAACCTGACCAATGGTAAAGCCTTGTTGCAGCCTACTAGTTTGTTTGTGCTGCAACACTCAGCATGCTTGCAGGTGACACCAAGCTGAGTGGTGCAGCTGATATGCTTGAGGGAAGGGATGCTATCCAGAGGGACCTTGACAGACTTGAGGAGTGGGCCCATGTGAGCCTCATGAAGTTCAACAAGGCCAAGTGCAAGGATCCTGCACTTGGGTCGGGGCAATCCGTGGTATCGATACAGGCTGGGGGCTGAAGGGATTGAGAGCAGCCCTGTGGAGAAGGACTTGGGGATATTGGTAGATGAAAGTTAAGATATGCACTGGCAATGTGTGCTTGCAGCCCTGAAAGCCAATCGTATCCTGGTCTGCATAAAAAGAAGTGTGGCCAGCGGGTCAAGTGAGGTGACTCTCCTCCTCTACTCTGCTCTCTTGAGACCCGACCTGGAGTACTGCGTCCAGCTCTGGGGTCCCCAGCACAAGAAAGATATGGACCTGTTAGAGCAGGTCCTGAGGAGGGCCACGAAAATGGTCAGAGGGATGGAACACCTCTCCTACGAGGTAAGGCTGAGAGAGTTGGTGTTGTTCAGCCTGGAAAAGAGAAGGCTCCAAGGAGACCTTATTGTGGCCTTTCAATATATAAAGGGGGCTTATTATAAAGATGGAGAGAGACTTTTTACCAAGGCCTGTAGTGACAGGAGAAGGGGCAGCGGTTTTAAACTGAAAGAGGGTAGATTTGGATTGGATATAAGGAAGAAATGCTTTACAATGAGGGTGGCAAGACACTGGAACAGGTTTCCCAGGGTAGCTGTGGATGCCTCATCACTGGAAGTGTTCAAGGTCAGGTTGGAATGGGCTTTGAGCAACCTGATCTAGTGAAAGATGTCCCTGCCCGTGGCAGGGGGTTTGGAACTAGATGATCTTTTGTTGTGGTTTAACCCCGGCTGGCAACCAAGCACCACGCAGCCACTTGCTCACTCCCCCTCACCCAGAGGGATGGAGAAGAGGATTGGAAAGGGAATGTAAAACTCAAGGGTTGAGATAAGAACAGTTTAATAGGGAAAGCAAAAGCTGCGCACGCAAGCAAAGCAAAGCAAGGGATTCATTCACCACTTCCCATGGGCAGGCAGGTGTTTGGCCATTCCCAGGAAAGCAGGGCTCCATCATGCGTAACGGTTACTCGGGAAGACAAGTGCCATAATGCCAAATGCCCCCTCCTTCCTCCTCCTTCCCCCAGTTTATATACTCAGTGTGACATCCTACGGTATGGAATACCTCTTTGGCTAGCTTGGGTCACCTGTCCTGGAAGTGTCCCCACCCAGTTTCCCGTGCCCCTCCAGCCCTCTGGCTGGCAGGGCCCAAGGAACTGGAAAGTCCTTGATTTAGTATAAACGTCACCCAGCAACAACTGAAAACATCAGTGTCCTATCAACATTGTTCTCACACCAAATCCAAAACAAAGCACTGTACCAGCTACTAAGAAGAAAATTAACTCTATCCCAGCTGAAACCAGGACATCTTTAAAGGTCCCTTCCAAAGAAAACCATCCTGTGAGTCTACGATTCTCTGTTCCTAGTTTGGCCATCTCCAGTGTGCTAGGATCCCCTTTAGTTCTCATCTCCTTTTCACTGTCAACAGATCCTTTCAATGGTCTACCGGTCCTCCTGTTGAGTCTAAAAGTTCTATTAAATCCCCATCCAATTTCTCTCCATTGACCAGACTCACCCATCCTTACTTCCTAATACAGTAAGATATTGAAGATAATGATATTCTTAAAATAGTGTTCTCCTGAAAAGTGGATTACAATGCGGCGAATGAAGAGACGGGACGCAGCCTGATGCAAGCAAATGTCAATTTATTGTTCAGAAGCACGAGTGTTTATACACTTTCAGAAGCTGCGCGTTTTAAACTAATTGGTTCTTGAAGCTAAGCCTTGCAGGCTAGGCAATCCCTGATTGGTGGTTAACTGCCATCAATTAACTGCAAGGTGTTATCTTTCCTTGGCGCCATCCGTCTCCCACTCCCCTGTGCTCTGTAAACATGCCTCATCATGTTAATTGTTGTGTCTATTCACACTCCTTGTCCTCCCAGGGTTCGTGACCTACGAGCTCGAGCACATTCCCCTCAGCTAACTGATTGCCACGCATGGTCCTAGTTTCCAGACCGCTCCTGCATCTCCCCCTTCCTGTTGCACAAAAAGAACCTTTGAAACCGAACGAGTAAAAACAAGGTATAAGTAATAGAAGAAATAAAAAACCCAACTGAGACATTTGATCAATGTCAAAATAACCCACTGTCTTTGTTCCGTACAATTTTACAATTGCCCCTTTTTGTTTTTGAACAGCTAGTACCAGGTTTGCCATGTTCTGCAGGGCCCTTGCAAACATGACAGCAACCAAGGTAACAGCAAACAAACAATGCTGCCAATTGATTGAATGAATGCCAAAAAGGCTGAAATTTTCTCAGATTTTGATAACATGTTGCTGCAATGGGGCGCCTAAAATCCACGCAGCACATACCATCAGAATCCTCACAGGCATGTCCTTGAACCAACAACAAAAAGCAGTGGAAATTTTGACTCACATTCTTAACTGCCTACCAAACAAGGTGATTTAACTCTTTAATGCTTTCCCCGCTGTTACTCTGGATAAGAGAAGAACCGCTGCGACACCTTCCCATCATAGCCTCCTACTACATTACCATCTACAGAAAGACAATTATCGACATTCAAAGTGTAAACAATATCATCTTCTTTTGGATTAACATTATACATAGGTAGAAGGGCACACCAAACAAGAACTGGTTCAGTCAAAAAGTTCGAAACATAGCATGCCTTCTCTGAACATACCTCTGGGGTCATTCCCTTCATTCCCTCTCTTTTTTTATGCAAAGAGAAACACTTTTACCATAACAGAGAAGCCCCTATTTACATCTCTGAGCCCGGACACAAACCGCAGCTGTATGCTCCACCAGGCTCAGGGCAGGAATCATTCATGCAGTTACATAGCTATATATCTCTACAAGCATGCAGACACCTATTAAACACTAGATAACCATGTTTATCTTTCCTATTCTCCTTCACAATACCTAGCTGTTCTCTCATCTCTTGTTAGGTCAAATATTCTCCAGTTTCCTCTCCTGTATATCTCTTCAGACATTCTCTATCCTCCCCATTTTTGCTTAATTGCAAGGAGGCAAAGGGTGTGTGTAGCTGGGTGACCATGACCTGCTTTATGTTACAATCAACTAAACACTGAATACAGAAAAAAAAAGCATGGGAGACGTAAGGCAAACATCAATAAGGTGGTTAAAGGTAATTATAATAAATCCTGTAATACTTTCGAGTCATGGCCCAAAGTTTCCCAGCCGTGAGAAGAGACCAAAGGCATCCCGCCCCTGGCTCTGTTGCACATCTTTGTTTTAAGGCTTTTGAGTTTTGTATACTTTTGTAAATTAATTCACAGTGGTCACTCAGATTCACGTAACACATCCTATCAAAGTCTTCACACTTGTGTCCCTGTGCTAATAATAAAAATCAATAGCAACTCGGTTCTGTAGCAACATATGACGGACAGAATCAACATCTGTTAATAAGCCAGAAAAAACAGTATTTGTAGTATTACTTTGTTTAGCAAGCTAGCAGCCTAATTTACTAAGCAAGTTAAAAGCGTGTACTATTCTTACAGAAGAGATTAGAGAAGCAAAAATCTGTTATGCTGCATTCCAGAACTCAGCCTGAGAATTACAGTCTGCTGTGAGTTCTGCATTACAATCATTTGACACATGTTGTGGTTGCGATTGTGAAAGTTGCCCATTTACAATTTTCATTGACATTATCACAGCTAGTTGTTTTAAAAGCAACCCTTGAGCTTCCTCTTGCTCGACTTGTTGCAAAATATTCTAAAGCCAAAAGTTAGTATTACAGTTAGTGACTCTCTAGGACCCCGCAAGACTGTGGCAAGACTCCCGCATCCTGACTGCCTTAATAGCCATCTCATTCATTTGCAAACAGTTGTCCCTGGGATACCTTGCCTGAGTCACAGAATCGGCACAATTAATTGCTCCAGCCAACTGCTCATAGTTAACAGCAATTCCCCGATTAAGGTTTTCAGTCAAGGCCACTACACATAGCTCACAAAAATCAGATAACCACATCATAGACTGTATCAGTTAGTACCATACAAAGCAATAACTTCCAATCATGCAGTGTGAGCGTATAAGGCTCTGCCATCACTTCAAGAAGGGACATAGCAAATGTATTATGAATCCTCCCTTCCCGCACTGCTTTGCTTAACTCTTTTAACAGCCTCGTATTGCACAGGCTGCCACTCTGGAGGTTGATTTGTCTGACAAAATACTAAACATGCCATAGCGACTCCCCAAATCCCATCACTGAAGTGTTTCCCACTTGCATTCCTGCCACCAATCCCTCAGACTCCCTTTCACCCTCCCCAAAAATACAATCAATGCATCAGGAGAGACGAGGGGGTGGGGGAAAGGTCTAGCTCCTTTTCCAGATCTATAGGACCTGGATCAAAAGGTTTATCAGTGTCAATAAAATCATTGTCCGAGTTGTCCTGTTCCCGTGCTTGGTCCTGTGTTGTGAGGGTCGCTGCAATCAGTGACAGAAGCTTTGGGGGCAGAGGAGGTGTGGACAGAATCTCCATCGCTGACGGTGTCTTGAGAAGAGTCGTGCTGTCGGTGGAATTTACAGCTTCCTCTGGTTTAGCACCGTTAGTAGAATTAGTCCACACTTGGCAAAGAGTAGTCAGAATTTGCCACCAAGATGCTAAATGCATTCCCGACACGGAGTTCCCCCCCGCGGCAGCATCATACAATTGGCTGCTGTATGCACACACTTTCATTCTTTCAAAGTCTCTAAAGTTTCTTGGCTGCTCACCTGTCTCGATGAATACAGGTGTTATCCTCGGGGTTTAGGTTGTCCGCCTGGTCCAGAAAGCAAGTTCAGCCAAGCCGTCTCCTCCGGAACGCAGCCCTCTTCCACGAGCTGTCTTTTTTCCGTCCTTATTCTTCCAAGGCTTCGGAACACCACCATAGGGGTCACCATTTGAGGAAACTGAGGCACGGACTCCCTGATCTGACTAGAAGACCCTTCGTGAGTCCATATACGTCTCTTTCTGGGGACGAACCCTGGTTCCCCATTATGGATTTCCCACAGCTCACCTCTCAACTCCGGAGGGATTTCAGGCCGGCTCCTGCTTCCTTTCAGCAGATCATTCAAAGTTCTGTGGGATTCGCTGCATGTCGCTCAGATAGGCGATTCGAGAGCCCTTCACGTTAGATCCTTAAATGCATCACGTCGGGGTCACCAATTTGCGGCGAATGAAGAGACGGGACGCAGCCTGATGCAAGCAAATGTCAATTTATTGTTCAGAAGCACGAGTGTTTATACACTTTCAGAAGCTGCGCGTTTTAAACTAATTGGTTCTTGAAGCTAAGCCTTGCAGGCTAGGCAATCCCTGATTGGTGGTTAACTGCCATCAATTAACTGCAAGGTGTTATCTTTCCTTGGCGCCATCCGTCTCCCACTCCCCTGTGCTCTGTAAACATGCCTCATCATGTTAATTGTTGTGTCTATTCACACTCCTGGTCCTCCCAGGGTTCGTGACCTACAAGCTCGAGCACATTCCCCTCAGCTAACTGATTGCCATGCATGGTCCTAGTTTCCAGACCGCTCCTGCATTACAATAGTCTTATAGGAAAGTTATTTATGCTGCGTGCGTGAAAAGACCTTTCTGTATGTAATGTTGAGAGTTCTGAGATGTAACACTACTAAGAATAGGTAAATGGATAATGTTTTAAAACATGGATAGCTTTTCATTTGTAGTATATAAACATTTAAATTCTGAAATTCCTTATTTTCTAAGAAAATATCTAAGAAGTCCGACTTAGTATCACAATTACTTAATTGGCAGAGAATAGAAACCAGGCCTTTGTCTAAGCTTATCCTTAACATTGCATAGATCAGCACTGCCACTGTCGAATGTGAACACGGAAAAATAGCTCTTTACTCCAGCCTTGGTCACCAAATAAAGCAGGATTAATTTTGCATAACAAGCATCCACAACTGCTCCCTTGCAAGAGAACTGTTATTTCTCTGCACTTCTGTACATCAGGTTGACTAAGCTGGATGATTAGGTGCGCTCTACATTTGGACACCTAACTTTGAAAATGTTGAAAATGCTTATATAAAACATTGAAACTTTTTTTTCTTCTCTTTATTACATTGGAAAACTCTTTCCCTACAGATTGCACATTTGAGCCCAATATTAATAGCTGATGGGTTTTGAAAAGATGGAGATTTTTCACATGAAGAATTCAAATTTTGGTGGTCCAGAGAGATTAAATGACTTGATATGATTTTGAATGTCTCCTTTCAAAGGTTTCTTTACCACAAGATACAGAATCTACATACAAGAAGGCATAAACAGCTACATAGCACTAACAGTCAACAACAGTGAGGCTGCAGATAATGAGTGGGAGAGTGTAGCCTAAAATAGTGAATATTAAGAGTTCTGCTTTGTCTATGTATTTGTACGGCTCACAGAACCAGATGGCATGTTTACCCATGATCTTAATCACAGCCTTCAAAAAGCATTATTGATTCCGGAAATACTGTTATGTATTCCCCCTTATCTTCTAGAGGACTGACTCAGTAGTTAGGAGCGATTTCATCAGATCAGATGTATTCTACCGTGACATGCCAAATGGCACACAAAACTTTGTGCAAGGTTTATGGCTGATACTCTTCTGAGAATCATGTCACTGACTTAGGAGTCTAAGTAAGGATTTGGAATCATAACAGTCACCATTTTATTTTAAAATACTTTGAAAATGCTTTCTAGTTTTACATACCAAAGCAATATGAACAGTGAATTCCACACCAATGCCAACAGAAGCAACCAGGATAACCACAGGCGCTGCACTTGGCTTTATTCCAATTAGACCCATCATGCCAAACAGTTCCACAGTCATCAGAGCCAGCACCACCACCTAGATTATCTCAAACAGCCATTAGTAGCTTCTCATATGCTAGATAAATGAAGAGGAAGGCTATTTCAAAACAACATGGGGACTATAAAATATATTCCTCAGATCAGCCCTCCTCTTATCCCCAAAGACAAGCCATTTTTCCTTGTTTCATTGTGCTCAATGGCAATGACCCTCTAAAGAGTCAGTTTATCATCTCCAGAACCAGTTAACAGGTCAAGCAACACTTTTCTTTTGGTAGCAATTTATCAATGTGATTTGAAATATAATTTTTTTTCTTCCTTCTTGTGGATACCCACTGGAAGAGAAAATTTCTCTTTTTCACCTGTTTCTTTGACAATCCTTCTAGAAAACCTAACTTTCAAATAACTGCATTGGAATTCTTTTTGTAGTACTCCAAATGTGAGGATGATTCCAGAGTAGGTTTAAAACCCAGAAGAAAGTGAATGTCATAATTAGCTGATGAGTCTCAGGCTACAGAGGGCCTCTGAGCTTTAAAGATACTTGGAGGGATTGACATGGACAACAAAAATAGTTAAATCTAAGGGAAAGCTTTTATTTTTCTTTCATCTACCTTGTGAAAAATAATAAGGGAGGGGAGGAATTCCCTGGAATGGACTTCAAAGTTTCTGAAGCCAAGCAGGAAAAAAAGAGACAAACTTATAAAAGCAATGGCAGACTGAAAATAAGCCACCTTTCCAAGGGAAAAAAATATGCACTATAATAAATGATTTTATAAGCTAATGAATCAAGAAAAATAACATAAATTCCTTGATTAAGTGCTATGAAAAATATTCTAGACTAAACATTTATCTTTTAACATACTTGCCATATAAGCGTATATTACAAAAACTAGTAATTGTTTTAAACTTTTCTAAACCATACAACATTTATAAAACCATACACATTTTATAAACCATCCAACAGATTATGGAATTTAAACATGGGCACATTATAATCTAATTTAACTTGAATGTTTACTATGAGGCTTACGGTGCCTTGCAGAAAGCATGGAGGAGTATTCTCTTCGATTTATACTTTTATAACTTTCTCCTCAATAGTCCAGTTACACTCTTTTCTCAGTGTGTACTGTACAACCTAACCATTTCAGTCTTTCCAGAAAGACTGCATTCAGAAATCAGTGGGCTAATGTACAGACAGGCAAGTTAGTCACAAGCAACTGCCTTGAAAAACAACATTGTCTGATAAAAAGGAGGAAGGAAAATCTAAATAGAAATAACTTTAATATTTAATAACATTCCTAATTTTCTGCCCATGGGAAGTGGTGAATGAATTCCTTGCTTTGCTTTGCTTGCATGCACGGCTTTTGCTTTACCTATTAAATTGTTCTTATCTCAGCCCTTGAGTTTTGCATTCCTTTCCAATTCTCCTTTCCATCCCTCTGGGTGAGGGGGGGTGAGCGAGCGGCTGCGTGGTGTTTGGTTGCAGGTCAAGGTTAAACCACAACACATAACCACTTTCTAAGAGACTGAAATGGAGTTACAGCTGTATTCAGGAAGGATGCATTTCTGTTTCTGCGCTTCACAGAATCACAGAATGTTTGAGATTGGAAGGGACCTCTGGAAGTCCTCTGGTCCAACCCCCCTGCTCAACCTCAAGCCAGTTGCCCAGGACCATGTCCAGATGGCGCTTAAATATCTCCAATGATGGAGATTCCCCAACCTCTCTGGGCAGCCTGTTCCTGCGCTCGGTCACCCTCACAGTAAAAACGTTTTTCTTTATGTTCAGACGGAACCTCCTGTGTTTCCATTTGTGCCCATTGCCTCTTGTCCTGTCACTGGGCACCACTGAAAAGAGCCTGGCTCCATGTTCTTTGCATGGAAAGACACTATAAATGGGAATGTATACTCAGGCCCCGAAGTGGTGTCAGTAAGGTTGTGTTTTCTCTTCCAACGCTCATATCTCCTTATAGCTGTGGCTAACCTATCTGATCCGTAATGGTGGTGTTCATTACAGCTCCTCAATGCAGCTGTGAGGTGGGTTGGTGATTTCCTCCACCACCACCACCCTGACCCCAGC
The DNA here is from genome assembly GCF_017639655.2 of Falco naumanni. NCBI lineage: Eukaryota > Metazoa > Chordata > Aves > Falconiformes > Falconidae > Falco > Falco naumanni. Next base: position 6,269,589 of record NC_054079.1, on the reverse strand, counting down.
CTTTTCCTTCTCTTCCCTGAACATGCAGTTTGTGATCTGTTCTCACAGAAGCTCCTTGTACTGGGCTGTGGCTTCCTGTTCTAAATCTGATCCAAATTTGTGCTGTAAAGTACTCCTTCCCCTTTAAAAGGTGGCAAAGAGGAAAATAACAGTTGAGAGTGAATAGCTGTTGGCTGTGATCTTTACATGTGCTAGTAGCAGATCCTATGATTTGTATTAGGTACACAATTTGAACAGATGGACAAAATTGAGCACTCACACTGTGCTCGAGAAGCAGCTGAGTTGCTGTTTGAAGTTGAAAGTTTGAGCGTGGTGGGGATTTTTTCCTTTGTAGTAGAATTTCTGATTGTATCATAGAAATTATTGCCTTGGTGCTCTGCAGTAGCCCCAGACAGTTAATGAGTGGGTGTGTGTCCCCTTCTGTGGTTTAATGTGCTTGGCTGGGACTTTGGTGAGGGAGGAGGAGTACGGAGAGTGTATTTCTCTTCTGGGTAAAGGACTAAACATCTCCCTGGTTTTAACTCCACAGTAGTCAGTGAGGTTAAATCAGGGCTGAACTCAGCCCCTTCTGTTTTGGCACCATCTATGTCAGGGTGAGACTTCAGCTTTGTTTTGAGGGGGGTGTAGATGAAAGAGTAATTGTTGTGGTTTAACCCCATCCAGCAACTAAGCACCATGCAGCTGCTCACTCACTCCCCCCACAATGGGATGGGAGAGAGAATCGGAAGGGTAAAAGTGAGAAAATTCATGGGTTGAGATTAAGACAGTTTAACAGGGAAAGCAAAAGCTGCGCAAGCAAAGCAAAACAAAGAATTCATTCACTACTTCCCATTGGCAAGCAGGTGTTCAGCCATCCCCAGGAAAGCAGGGCTCCATCACGCGTAACAGTTACTCGGGAAGACAAGCGCCATAATGCCAGATGTCTCCCCCCCTTCCTTCTTCTCATAGGACTCAGTCCTGTTATGGAATACCTCTTTGGCTAGTTTGGGTCACCTGTCCTGGCTGTGTCCCCTCCCAGTTTCCCGTGCCCCTCCAGCCCTCTGGCTGGCAGGGCCCAAGGAACTGGAAAGTCCTTGATTTAGTATAAACGTCACCCAGCAACAACTGAAAACATCAGTGTCCTATCAACATTGTTCTCACAGCAAATCCAAAACACAGCACTGTACTAACTGCTAAGAAGAAAATTAACTCTATCCCGGCTGAAGCTAGGACATGTGAAAGCATTTGTGCTATCATAATAGTCATGTAAAAGATCACTTTGGGAGTTAAGAGGAGAGTGTTGAACAAGAATGTAGGGAAAAAGGAGAGACCTTCAATGGACAGCTTAAGAGAAGCAGACAAGTTGCCATGCTAGACAATACTTGGAGGCAGAACTTTCAGACTAATAACAAGCTCCTGACACAGGGCTAAGCAGACACACAATACCAAATATATGCATTTGCATGCAACATTACCAACTTGTGGTTGCAAGTTACATTTTACTTTGCTACAGCGTGTGGAAACTTAGCTCTCACTTCTTTTCCCCCCTCCAATGTATGCTACAGTTCTTACAAGTTTGATCATTCCTCAAATCTAGCTCTCTTTTATATCTGTATTTCTCAGCTGGGTTAACCATTTTACACTTTGGGTCATTTTATTACTGGCCTTGTACACTGCTGAAACTGAAATTCTGCAGAAAGAATATGAAGAAACCACTATCAGTTGTGCTTACTTTCTGAAGGATTTCAAAATTTCAGTAATAAAAATTCCCTACAACACTTTGAAATTAATAGCAGAGTAACTGATTTAAAAGCAAACAATATTTTTTATTATAAACTGTTCACGCCAATGATTTTAAAAGCCTTTCAATCTGTTTTAAAGATAGCTGTAATTAATGAAATGTTTCTGGGCAGAAAGATAAAAGAATGTAAAATCCTCCAAAAGTGCATTAGATGCTGGAATGGGGGTAAGGAAGGGATTCCTACTGACTCATGTGAACAGCTGGCACCATGAAACACAAGATAAGATTACACTTTGCAAAAACAAGCCTAATTAAAAGCCATCAGGGAATTTTATCTACCTCATTTACATTCAGTCACTTACACGTTAACATTTCCAGTTTAAACAAATTATTAAAGTTAACTATCTTCTGTTGAATTTTCAGATAATAGAAAATATTACCATGATTTGATACCAGGAAGCAAAATACAAGTGAGCCTCTGTAAAAAGAGGTGCGTTAGGCTGAAGGCACTCAAAATAGTGGCAGCTATGTGCATGTTTTCTAAGAAGCATTGGCTGCATTGGCCATCTGTAAACAGTTAATTTTTTCGGTCTCAGAAAGTCAGCACACTTTATTTTTCTGTTTGCAAAAGCTTCCTGAAGATTCTTCCAACAGAGAGAACAGGTAGGACAGAAGTATTTATGGGCAGGATGTGTTTGCTCACAAGAGAGAGCTGTTAAATTTGCTGAGATGTAACATTGCTATTTATTTTAAATACAAAAGAATTATTTGCCTCAACATGAATAATTATAATATCATGCCTTTAATAAGTCCACTTTAATATAATTATCATCATACTACCTATAACATCCCCCTCCCAGTTACAGTTCAGCACAGAAAAATTAGCACCATAGAAAGAGTGAGGATACTTGATTGGAAGTCTAGAATGTGTAGTAAGCTCCCAGTCCAATAAAATGTCTAAGTCCCACTGAACTTTCTTTATGCCAGCAGTCCCAGCTGAAGTCAGCAGGATCACTCGTGCTGAAAGTTAAGCCTGTGCCAAAATACATTGCTGGACCGGGGCTTTTCATTTACTGTTCTCAAAAGACTCAGCAAATATTTATCTTCCCAAGAAACTGGGCCATATTTGGCTATTAATTATAAAGCAGAACCCCTCATTAGCCACTTAGAAATTAATGATATGAGATGACCTCTCATGGATATAATCTTGTAAAGCTCCAAAACTGCTTTATTGAGGAATAAATTTAGCCACAAAGAATTTAAGTGAACTGTTGGAGAAACAGCAAATTGATGTCCAAGGTCAGATCAGAACCTAGACGTTTTCCCTCCTGCTAGCATGCTTTAAACCATGTGACCACATTGGAAGAGGAGAGCATTACTACAGTGAATAAATGCTTGCTACTGTAGAATTAAAAAGAAAAGTTCATGCAATTCTCTCTTACCTTGCAGCCAGTCTCGAAAGTAGTGCAACCACATTTTGGGAAGCTGCTTATCCTCTTCCAACAAAATGTATGTCACATTACTGAAACTTTTGTGAAGTTCATAAAGTAAGCGCTGGACATTGGGATAGTCTGCTTTCTGTGTCACTATATACATGTTATAAAAAGAGAAATACTTGAACTGTGCTGCAATAAAGTCATATTCCTGGGTTTCTCGTGGTACAATATCTGTTCAGATTCAGTCCATCTCTAGCCCGGGTAGTTCCATAAAGGCTGAGCCCAAGTAAACCCAGTAAAAGAAGAATAACCACAATCTGCAACAAAAAATGGAAATGCATTTGGTTTTATGTTCCTAAAGAAATGAATAACTCATAATGGCACACAGAACCAGGTTCAAAATTAATACCCATCACTATACTTTTAAGCTAATATATATGCACACACGCACACTACAAGGCCAAACAAAGTTGTGTTTTAGTGAAGGGGCTTTAGATCATGAAAGGAAATTCCTATGGTGATGAAGTTAAAAAGTAGATTTAGTGTCACTGTTAGGTTCATCTTAGGTTACTGAAAGTCACCAAAACCCTCACTCATAACTTGCATTTGAAAAGTATGTTACTACAGCACTACCAAGATAATTTCATACTTTGAAAGTTTTAAGTGTAAATTTATTAAGAATTGTAATTCCAAAATAATTCTATTTATTCCTGATATTTAATACTATTGTCAGGATAATTTTCCTACTGAGCAAGGCAGAAGTCTAATTTTGAAAAACAGGTAAATAGTTTTCTGATTACCTTAGCAAGAATGGAGCATAATGCTTTTCTGAAAAAGATGAGAGTGTCCATTTAGTACAGCGTGGCTCAAGGCAATGCATACTGGAGTCTGAGAAGTGGGAAAGCAATTCTCTTGTCGAGCTTATGCTTTCTGGGCTCTGGCAGCTGAAGTCATCTTGTGTCACTGTCACCGGCTGCACAGATATTGCTGAGCAAGGCTCTGCTGTGGCGTAGTACACCTGTGCATGAGGATCATATTCTGTGTGCAACTGCACTGTAGACTGCATTGTAATCCGAGTTTCATGTGCAAAACTGTGACTGCTGTATGGGGGTGGAGGACTGTAGCAAGTATTATCACTATTTTCCACATATGCTTGAGGCTCAATCTGAATCACTCTAGTGGCACATGAACTGCAAGAGAAGAAAAAACCATCTGTTCTCATTTAGATAGGTCTTTATTTTAATCAGGCTAGATAGGATAATCTGCTTCCATCTGAGACTGCTTCTACTACTATTAAATTGTTTATGTCAATTAAGTATAATGTTATGATGAGGATTTCCTTCTCCACTTTTAGGAAATATTTCTTAGACATGGTTTAAAGTGTAGGCCTCTGAGCCTGTTTCCGCACACGTTTCTTGTACCCAAGAAAGAAGGAACCAGCATTTGTCTGAAGACACTGGCATCCACTCACATCGCTCTATTAATTACACACACTAATCAGGTCAATAACCAGGTAGTTGCACGCAGTCTGAATGCATGATATGTGTGTGTGAGTTTGCATCTACACGACCATGCTGAGAATTAAACTATTTAGGAGATCAAAACGTAAATGCATGACATGCTGAGTTCTGTTTAGAACTATTAAAGTAACTGTTAAATAATATTTGGGCCTTCTGGATAAAACCTCAGACTTTTGGGAGGCAGGTTGAAACCACTTGCCATACACTGACTGCATGTTTTAAAATTGAAGTAAACATATACAAGGATTAATTCCCAGGAAGGATAGGCAACATGAAGAAACAAAATTACAGAAGCATTTTTTTTTTAAGCATTCCCTTTATTGTAGTCTATGCAAGAACATAACAGATGCCTAGTGTATTAAAAAAAGTCATAAGCAAGCCTCCTTTTGTAAATAAAAGCAAATTGCTGATAGAAGACAGTATCAGAGACTTTTCGCCAAGTGGAAAAATCCTACAAAAAAGAAGAAAATGTTGCCTACCTAAAGAAAGCAAGCTCTTATTAACTGAATTTCTTCATATGTACATGGGCCCAAATTCTGATTCACATTTGGCGCAACTTTAGATGAGGGAATAAATGGAAGGTCTGACTGTCCTGTACTTCTGAGAATCAGGGCTCCAAAATTCAAGCACATTAGACCATCCAGTGAAACTGTGGCTGAATCAGAAACAGAAAGCAGCAGTCCTAGTTTGTGATCAACTCCCAGTTCTAATGACTCCCTCAAAAACAAATTTAGGAAAGCACTTTCTCCCTTTGACATCAAAGTTAAAAAGGTCAAACTGTGTCTGCTCCTATGTGGGTGTGAAAGGCTAAGAGGACACAAGGGGGTATCCTGGTTATGACATGCATGTGAGAGTACATTTATAGAAATGCAGCTTATCTTCTTCATTGCAATCAAAAGCAAAAACTAATGTAGAAAATATGCTTTATCTCTAAGCGGTGCCTCTGCTAATTACAGTAGCTTCCTCCTAGCCTGCCCCTGCCCTCAGAGCTGGATGTATATTGGGTAAGAGTGTTCATACTATCATTCTAAATTACTATTGGAGCCATAAAAGAAAGTTTATCAATCACTATCTTGCAATGGTACTGATCATTCTGAATTCCTCATAGTCCTATGAAAAACTGGGCTAAAGGGAAGTAATTTTATAGTTTTTGCATTATTTTTATGCATTTAAGTTTCAAAGCATAAAAAGCATAAAAATTCGCACATAGTGTTTAAGTATAAGTAAGGCTTCTGAGTACCCCGAGTTATTTATAGTCCTCCATAAGAGACTGGAATTAAGTCTTCCAAGGTTACCCAATACCAGCACTGGACACACTGCAGTACCCCATAAAAATCTAAAAATACAGATATTACTAAAGCACGTCTCTTTTACATGCTTCCAGAAAGTTGTCCTCCAATGGCTAAAATGGATATATGTATGAATAAAGGAAAAAGTGTGTGTGTGTGTGTGTGTGTGAAATGCCTTTTAATTTTTCCCCTTAGTCAGATAAAAAAACAAGGTAGCAAATATAATTCAGCAATAAACCCATGACAATAACGTACTGACGCTGCTGCTGTTCTGCTGCAGTGAAGAGCTCCCGCTCCTGACAAGGGGTAATAGGACTGATTGGTGATCACAAAAAAGATGCACCTCATATACTGTAATTCTATCACACATTCTCACCTTGTAAAACAGCAGAATATATCCAGTCTCCTGTCTTCCCGACAATAAAGGTCCATGCTCAGGATAGCAGGAAAAATCAGCAAAACCATAGCAAAGTTGAATACCACCACAACTGCTGCCTAGAGACCAATCATAAGAGAAGCAAAGTCATTACTAAGCTTCATTTAGGGCACTGGCTTTACAAAGCATAAAGCCTCCTTTCAATTCTCGCCCATCCACCCATCTATCATGTTTACTCATCAGACCTTTTCAAGCTTCTCCCTGAGGGAACTGGGAGGTACATTTTTACATCCCAGTTTCATTATGGTAGGCCTACTGTAGTTAATTAATTTCTTTTAACCTACTGAATGGTTTTTAGGGTTTTGAAGCTGTAAAGTATAATAAAAAGACTAGTTCTTGCTTTTACTTTTCTGAGAATGACAGAATCAGTCATGTATGTAAACATTTTATAGTTCTTTCAATCATTAATATATCGTACACAAAAGTGGTTCTTACTGATGTTTCTCTTTTGTTGTCTCCAGCCTGCTTAAAGTAAGATTTTGGTCCTGCTGATTGGCTGGATACATAACTAATAAAATAGAGTTTATCTAGTGTTTAAAGCCTATTTAGCACTTAATCATTACTTTAATCTTTGAGAGAAAAGATCCCATGACCATTTCATGATTTATGAATATCGACACAGAAAGGTATGTAAGGTCATAGACAAGACTTCAAAATTAAGTGATTTCCTTTTGATCCTCCCTAGAATAGACTGAATTTGTCAGGAACAGAAACAGCTGCTGTTGCAAGCAAGGTGTTTGTTGCACCTAGTTCATACAGCTTCTCTCTTATCGCTGCTAAACCAGTGAAAATTAAATCACCCATAAATCATGAGTAATTAACTGTGTCTAACCAAGAGCTTCCATCAAGGATCAGCTATGAATTGCTGAGATTTGGAAAAATCAGCTGAGACCTGGTCTAAGAATTCTTATACCTCTCAGCATGCCTGAAAAACTAACTGAAGTCCTCTACTTCTGTTCACTTCTATAAACACTTCCTGCCTTATCAGTTCTTTGTAGACCCCAGCGACCTTGAATCCCAAATGCCACTAAACCCAAAAACTAATACTTAAATGCATGGCAGAGATGCCATTAGTTATACTTACATTTCATTTTTAAGGGACAATCAAAAGTATCCCAGCAACACATAGAACATTTACCTATTAACGTGACATCTCTTTTTAGAGCAACTAGTTTTTCATTGTGCCATACTGTTGTCGATTTGTTAAAGAGTTGAGATCAATTGATTTTATTGGTTTGAAAGTATATTGAGATGTCAGAATGTAGGATTAATGGGAACTGGGGAGAGTCGACTGGAACAGCTTGTAGTTACCTGCCAAGAAACCGTGAACTTTAGTAAAAGGTAATTCCGGCAGGGGGAGATCGCGACCACCGACTCATATACCACCTACCCAAATCGTACCCCAGACCCATTTCCGGACCTTTCTAAGCTTTATTGCGCAGAATCGGATATGGGAGGAGAATATGTTAATGATTTTTGGGAAATGTTATGATTATGTATGAATACTTAATGAATATGTATGATAAGCATTCTATATGGTGTTTGATTTTGAGACCTGGCGTGCGTTGATCGTGAGAGGACTCACTCACGCACCCGGCCGTTAATAAAGAAGTGTCCGCTTATCTACATCACATTGGTGTCGATAAGTTCTTCATTCCGAGATTTCGGTAACAGTTTTGGCGACCCAGATGGGACCTCGCTGAAGGAGACCGGAGGAGTCGGGGACCTGATCGGTTCCAGCCGGCACCGAGGATTTCTCGGGGATACCCATCGATCCCCGATCCGTAAGGCTCTTCACGACGTTCCCTGGATTTTTTGGGTAAGACACTTCTTTTTTTAATTGTAGTAAGTGGGTGGGAGTCCCACTAAAGTAAGTAAGTAAGTGCAGTAGAGAAAGTGGCGGGGAGTCCCACTATAATAAGTGTATGGTAAGGAGTGGGTTGGAGTCCCACTGAGTAAGTCTGCCTGTCAGACGCAGTGAAAGACCTGCCCAGGGTAGGACTAGGAGTCTGCCTGTCAGACGCGGTGAAAGCTGCGCAGGGTTGGACTAAAAGGATCCTTGTGGAAGTGGAAGCCTAGGCGTCTGCCCGTAAGACATAAGCTAAAGCTATTGCAGGGTTGGACAAAAGTGGAAACAAGAGAAACTATATGCTATAGTGTTCTCTAAGGTAGTGCCTCTAACAAAAAGTTAGAAGAAGTTTTTGTGTTTGTGGTTTTGTGTTTGTGTATTAAGAAGAAAATTAAGAGGTATAATATTGTGTTATATGTTTGTTTAAAGTGACTGTGGGAAAGTGTGAGTGTGGCTGTAAGGGTGAGACGTGCAATTGAGAACGAAAGCAAGTGTGGAGTGTGGATCCGCGGATCGGAGTGACAGAGTTGAATAATTGTGTATTGTACTGTGAGTAATTACACCATGGCAACTAAGTTAACTCGGTTGTTTAAAAGTAAAAGCATGGGTAATCTTGCAGTAAATGACAAAATCCGGGAAAATTCTTTGTTGGGATGTTTATTGGCACATTGGGGAAATTTACAGGATGATCTGCAAAAGAGTCAGATGATTGAGTATTGTAATAATTTGAGTATTGTAATAATTGGTGGCCTTTGTATATATTGGATGATCAGGAAAAGTGGCCCATGAAGGGGACACTGAATTATAACACTATTCTGCAGTTAATGCTGTATTGTAAAAGAGAAGGGAAATGGAATAAGATGCCAGATGTGGATTTGTTCTTTTACTTAAGACAAAGAAAGGATTGGCAGGATGAATGTAAGCTAACTATTAGAGATAATTTGGTAATGGCTATAACTTTTGATAATAAGAAAGTGGAAAAAAAAGTTGTTTAAATTGTGAGATTGGGAGTGGATACAGGAGCGACATTTTTTATTAAATACCTGTAAAGGAAAAACTGGAACAAAAACAGGCCACTCCTGCAACCCCTGGATTTGAAATTTGGAAATAAGATAATTACACATGAATTTTTGTATGTACCAGAATGTCCGATACCCTTCTTAGGAAGAGATTTGTTGTCTAAATTAAATGTACAGGTTGTTTTTGACGAAGGAGAACTTTTCTTGAAAATACCCGAGTCAAAAACGGGAGAAATCTTGATGATACAAGAAAAGGTAAAGGAACAAGAAATTCCACCGGAGGTGGATTTGGCAGTAATCCCTACTGTATGGGAGACAGATATTCCTGGCAAACCGAAACTAGCAGAACCGGTTAAAATAGATTTGAAGGAAGGCGCAGGAACAGTGAGAATTAAACAATATCCAATTAAACTGGAAGTGAGACAGGAATTGAAGAAATTGATTGATAAATTTTTGGAGTATAAAATTTTGGAAGAATGTGAATCTGAGTATAATACTCCTATTTTACCAGTCAGAAAACCTTCGGGTGAATATAGACTGGTACAAGACTTGAGAGCAGTATATCAAATAGTTAAGGATATTTATCTTGTAGTAGCAAACCCTTATACACTGTTAACAGCGTTAAGGGAGACTTATCAGTGGTTTACAGTGCTTGATTTGAAAGATGCTTTCTTTTGTATACCTTTGGAAAAGGAAAGCAGAAAACAGTTTGCTTTTGAATGGGAAAATCCTCAAACCGGGCGAAAGATGCAGTTGACAGGGACTAGATTACCCCAAGGATTTAAAAACAGTCCAACTATTTTTGGAAATCAATTAGCTAAAGAACTTGAAATCTGGAAACAGGATAAATCAAGACCTGGGCATTTACTATTACAATATGTGGATGACATATTGATTGCTGCAGAAGAAAGACTTACCTGTATACAGGTGACTATTGATCTCTTGAATTTCCTGGGACTAAATGGATACAAAGTATCCAGGAAGAAAGCCCAGATAGCCTGCCAGACTGTGATATATCTGGGCTTTGAGATTTCAAAAGGACAACGGCAATTAGGAAAAGATCGCAAAGAAGCTATTTGTGGTATACCTGAGCCGAGAAATATTCATGAACTCAGAGCATTTTGGGGAATGACTGGGTGGTGTCGCCTTTGGATTATGAACTATGGGCTAATAGCTAAACCACTGTATGAGGCCCAAAAGAATTCTCCCTTTGTATGGGGCCCACAACAACAAAAGGCTTTTGTAGAATTGAAACGTGCCTTAATGTCTGCACCTGCTTTGGGACTGCCGGATCTAACCAAAGATTTCCAGTTGTTTGTTCATGAAAGGCAACACCTGGCACTGGGAGTACTAACCCAGAAGATGGGAAGCTGGAAACGACCAGTCGGATACTTCTCTAAACAACTGGACACAGTGAGTAAAGGGTGGCCAAACTGCCTTCGAGCAGTAGCCGCAACAGTGATGCTCATACAAGAAGCTCGGAAATTGACTTTGGGAAGAACAATAACAGTCTATGTCCCACACATGGTGATAACTGTTTTAGAACAGAAGGGGGGACATTGGCTGTCTCCCAGCCGAATGATGAAGTACCAGGTGGTATTGACTGAACAAGATGATGTGATTCTAAAAACGACTAACCTGGTAAATCCTGCAGTATTTTTAAGTTCTATACAGGAAGAAGGACAACTAGAACATGATTGTTTGGCTACCATCGAGTATGTTTATTCCAGTTGTGAGGATTTGAAAGATGTACCATTGGAGCAACCAGACTGGGAATTGTATACTGACGGAAGCAGCTTTATGGAACAAGGAGTCCGATATGCCAGATATGCGGTAACAACAGACACCAGAGTTGTAGAAGCAGGAACATTGGCGAGTACCACATCAGCACAAAAAGCGGAACTCATTGCTTTAATCCGGGCCTTAGAGCTTAGCAAAGACAAGAAAGTAAATATCTGGACTGATTCAAAATATGCCTTTGGGTAGTGCATGTCCATGGAGCCTTGTGGAAAGAGAGAGGGTTATTGTCCTCTCAAGGATCAAACATTAAGCATCAAACAGAAATTTTACAATTATTGCAAGCAGTTCAAAAACCAGATCAAGTAGCAATCATGCACTGTAAAGCACATCAGATTGGAAATACAAAAATAATAATTGGAAATAATTTAGCTGATAAAACAGCAAAGAAGGTAGCAAAGAGACAAACATCGCAAATGGCAATAATTCCTTTTAAAACAGTAACCCTTCCTAGGGAAAAACCGAGATATTCAGAGGAAGATGACAAATTAGGTCAGTTATTAAATGCTAAGAAAAACTTAGCTGGATGGTGGATAACTCCTAATGGAGAGGTAGTAATTCCCCCTCTTTTAATGAGAGAGATAATTCAAGTAAAACACCAAGAATGTCATTGGGGGGCAGAAGCCTTAGTAACATCTTTACGAAAACAAGTGGTATCAGTTAAGATGTTGGGAATAGCTAAAATGATAACTGCAAAGTGTGAAGTATGTTTGAAAAATAATCCAATGATTAAGAAAAAGGTTTAAATGGGTAGACTGAAATCTGGTATAGAACCTGGAGATTATTGGCAAGTAGATTTTTCAGAGTTACCTAGACAAAATGGGTACCGGTACATCCTGGTAAGGGTTGATACTTTTACAGGATGGCCAGAAGCCCTTCCCTGTCGCACTACACAAGCAAAAGAAGTGGTGAAGTGGTTATTACAGGAAATAATTCCAAGATTTGGAGTTCCTATTGGAATTTCTTCTGACAGAGGTCCACACTTTGTTGCTGAAGTAGTCCAAAGTGTTAGCAAAGCATTAGGTATTAATTGGGATTTGCATGCGTCTTGGAGACCACAATTTAGTGGAAAAGTGGAGAGGATGAATCAAACTTTGAAATGACAAATAAGTAAAATTTGTCAAGAAACCAGTCTAAAGTGGCCTCAGGCACTTTCATTGGCATTATTATGAATCAGGGTACAGCCAAAAGAGTGGAACCTCAGTCAGTCCTTATGAATTATTATATAGAAAAACCATATGAGTCTCTAGAACCAAATCTAAACATACATGTAAAAGGAAAACAAGATGTGTATAACTATTTGCTTTTTCTAAGGAAAAACTTTGGCTGCAATTCAGAGAGCAGTAATTTGGAATAGACCTTTATCCCTGGAAAATTCAGTGCATGATTTTCAACCAGGAGATTATGTCTATGTGAAGACTTGGACCTCTGAACCTTTGCAGGAGCACTGGAGAGGACCTTTCCAGATACTGCTAACCACTTTTACAGCTATCAAAATTGCAGAATCGGATGCTTGGATACATTATACTCGAGTGAAGAAAGCATCTACTTCGTGGAAGACTGTGAAACGTAACTCAGAGACTTAAAAATTGACTTTGAAACATGTTTAATTTTGTAGATCGGGTTATGATTGGTTTTTGGATTTTTTTTTTGGTTGTTAATGTTGGTGGGATCATGGGCTGGCTTGGTGGACAGGAACAAAAGACAAGTAGAAACAGAACAAGTGATTGAAATTCCCAAATAAATGGCTGAGGAAAATTTGTTGGTAGGATTGACTAAAGAATTTGCCAATTTACAAAATGTCATGCAGATCACTGTTTGTTTGCCAATACTGAGGGCAGTAGGTGAATCTATTCCATGGGGAATTTTAACTATGAATTTGACTAACCTGGAACATAAAAATGAAACCAATTATTGTGAACAGAGGCCAGTGACTCAATGGTATGAGCAAGTGAAAGTCACTAGAAAACAGTGGAAAACTCCAGGTAGTCTGGCGGAATGTGAAAAATTGTTAAATCATGTTTTTACCAAAATAGGGAGATTTAAGACTGTGGGATGGTGTTCATATGATGAACAATTTAAAACCAATGTGAGCAAAAGTGTTATGAAATGGAAGTGTAATAAAACTGGCCAAGGTACCCAATTAGTAGAACAATGGGACTCTATATGGTCTATGTCCATATTTTCCCATTTTTAGTATATAGCAAGAACTTTTTGGTGTTTTACCCGGGATGGAAAAGTTTTTTCAGTATTACCCTGGGTCAACGATAGGTCAACTTTATTGGGAGAGAAGGAAGATAAAATAGTGCCATGGTGGAAATGTGAAAAAGTGTATGATTGCAGTAATGCAGACTTAGTAATCTAAAGAATTCCTCCGCTGGCCGCTGCTTTGAAATATGGTTGTTTTTGTCGAGGTCTTAAGAATACTCTCAATTTAACCAGTACTTTTACAGTCAGAAGAGGAAGTTTGTTTAGTTGTAGAAAATCTACTATTCGAAGTCCTGGACATTTAATTTGGGCATTGAGTGATGGAACCTGGACAACTCATCTACCATTAGATGGTAAAGTGAAACAAATTACCTTAGGTATGCCAACATTGTGTCCAATTTGGAAGAAATCACCATTTAGAGGATCCCTAGAGAATTTAGAACTAAAACGAACAAAGAGATCCGAGACAAATGATGATAATTGGAATGAACCATCTACAGGAGTGAAAATTGGCTAGGCACTTGAATCACTTTTAAATCCTATAGCATCATATAGGAACAGAGCATGGCTTTATAAGTTAACTGGTCAAGTGGAAAAATTAGCAAACGTTATTAAAAAGGGGTTTAAGGAATTGAACATGTAAATACAGGCGACTTCCAGAATGACTCTACAAAATAGAATGGCACTAGATATGCTCCTACTTAAAGAACATGGAGTGTGTGGATATCTCAAGGATAAACTGGACCACTGTTGTATCCACATTCCAAATGTCACTCAGGATGTGGAACATGATCTGGACCTATTGGGAAAAATTGAAAAAGAAACTGAATCTATTTAAAAGGATATGTCAGAAGATTGGCTTGGGAAAATTTTTAAACAAATTAGGATGGAACTTAAGCTCTTGGATACAATCCATAATCAAAACTTTATTATTGATTGTCTTTTTGATGATCATGCTAGTATATGCATGTTTGAAAAAACAGTTTATCAATAGGATTGCTGTCAATCGTATGATTATGAGAGAAGTGCCTACTAGTCCACCAAGATACAGCCCACCACCAAAATATGTTGAAACAAATGACATGTAAATAGTGTGAAAGTATTGAAATAATGATTTTCAACACTTTCAAAGGGGGGAAATGTTGTCGATTTGTTAAAGAGTTGAGATCAATTGATTTTATTGGTTTGATTATCTGATTTTATAGAGTTATTTTATAGAATAGAAATATAGGAGGATAAAAATATATGTTGAAGAAAGTTATGATTATTTAGTAAAAGTAGTTGTGAGACCCTTTGTACATTTTGTACTAAGGCCAGAAGAATGGGTTGGAATCATTGTTGAAGCTTAAGTAATAATTTAGGGTTTGAAAGGTTTCTTTGTATCTAACTAGTCTTCTGTATATAGAAAGTATATTGAGATGTCAGAATGTAGGATTAATGGGAACTGGGGAGAGTCGACTGGAACAGCTTGTAGTTACCTGCCAAGAAACCGTGAACTTTAGTAAAAGGTAATTCCGGCAGGGGGAGATTGCGACCACCGACTCATATACCACCTACCCAAATCGTACCCCAGACCCATTTCTGGACCTTTCTAAGCTTTATTGCGCAGAATCGGATATGGGAGGAGAATATGTTAATGATTTTTGGGAAATGTTATGATTATGTATGAATACTTAATGAATATGTATGATAAGCATTCTATATGGTGTTTGATTTTGAGACCTGGCGTGTGTTGATCGTGGGAGGACTCACTCACGCACCCGGCCGTTAATAAAGAAGTGTCTGCTTATCTACATCACATTGGTGTCGATAAGTTCTTCATTCCGAGATTTCGGTAACAATACTGCTGTTGATATACTGATCCTGCAAGTCAAACATTTCTAAACAAACCTCTCTATCCTGACTTGTATTTCACTGGATTCCTATAGCTTAACACCACGCTTCCTTATAAATATTATACTTTCTCTCACTCACCCTCCACCCCAACATCTCAAGGACATAACATTTCACAGTTTTCACAGTTAAATAAAAAAAATATTGTTTGTATATCAATTCAAATTTGTTGTCTCATCAAAAACCACCCCATGAACTGATAAGGTGCAGTGTGCCTTCCAGTTCCTGTTGTACATCCCCAACTCCAGAGGCACTTGGAAGCACAAGGGAAGGAAAAGTGGTTTGAGATTCAGATTAGCAAGGGGGGAAGGAAGAACTGTTGAGGACTGATTGAATCTCTGACCTGATGCATCAGCCACCAACTTCCCTCCCCAACAGTATTTATAAGTCTGGTGGCTGGGAATGGGAACACATGAAAAAATGTTATCTTGATCGTGGCGATATCTGCAATCTGTAATGGTGACATTGATTAGAACAGCACCAACAAAAGTCTGTGGTAGTAGATCTCCCAATGTACAGGCAACCTGCTAGCAGCAGCTCAGCTGAGAGGAAGCAGAGGATTTTTGGTAACAGGCAGGGCATCTGCTTTCACTCTTTCAGAAAGTCACAGGTCAAATGGGAGAGGAAAGGACCTCGGGCCTTTTCCTTGAAAAATCAATAAAGGTAAGATTTGTACTAGAGCGGGAAAAAACAAGGGGCTTACTCAAAGGTGTTAACTGAAGGAGTTCAGTGAAACAAGAACATCAGAGAAAAGTAATAAATAAATAAATTAATAAATAAATAAATCCATTAAGCAGACAAAACTTGGAATCATAGAATCATTTAGGTTTGAAAAGACCTTTAAGATCATCAAGTCCAACCATTAACCTAACACTGCCAAGTCCACCACTAAACCATGTCCTTAAGTGCCATGTCTACATGTCTTTTAAATACCTCCAGGGATGGTGACTCAACCACTTCCCTGGGCAGCCTGTTCCAATGCTTGACAACCCTTTCAGTGAAGAAATTTTTCCTAATATCAGATCTAAACCTCCCCCAGTGTAACTTGAGGCCGTTTCCTCTTGTCTTATCACTTGTTACCTGGGAGAAGAGACTGATGCCCACCTGTCTACAACCTCCTTTCAGGTAGTTGTAGAGAGGAATAAGGTCTCCCCTGAGCCTCCTCCTCTCCAGACTAAACAACCCCAATTCCCGCAGCCTCTCCTCATAAGACTTGTTCTCTAGACCTTTCACCAGCTTTGTTGCCCTTCTCTGGACACACTCCAGCACCTCAATGTCTTTCTTGCAGTGAGGGGCCCAAAACGGAACCCAGTATTTGAGGTGCAGTCTCACCAGTGCTGAGTACAGGGAGACAATCACTGCCCTTGTCCTGTTGGCCACACTATTTCTGATCCAAGCCAGGATGCTACTGGCCTTTTTGGCTGCCTGGGTATCACGTATGTATCATGTTGTTCCCATGATACATACGCTACTGTTTTGATGCATGCTAGGGGATAATGTTGTAATTGCTTAACTGGTCCGGTTCAATGTCTAACATGAAAACCCTTAATGACAAAAAGACGAGGGGCCCCAATTTAGTACTAGCAGCCTAGTGAGCTCCGGTCATAAAAACTGCAACAAAACTGCATGATACTAATTGGAAGCTACCTTCAACTGCCAAGTGTGTGCTCCTGTGTCAGAGGTTGGCAGAGCTCCCACTGACACCAGTGGTGCAGCCTACAGGCATGTGCTTCCTTTCTCCCTCCTCTTCCTATGAGGTGACAACAGAAGGGAAGGGGGCAAGGAAGAGCTGTGATGTCTCCCATCTGCCACTGCCTGATTCCTTGTTCTGCATGTTATGTGCAGGTGACCTGTCTGCTGCTTCACACTTTGATAGTCACATTGGCAAAGGGACAACTCAGTGGCTGGCAACGTTTATTTTGGTTTGGTTTGGGGGTTTTTAAAAGCTTTTTTAATTGTGGGTGATATTTATATTTTTGTATCATAAAAATGTTTTCTTACAGTATTTGTCATGCCAGTTAACTGAGGGGTTAAACTATGACACCCTCATACTTGTTGTCATCTGCAAACTTACTGAGGGTGCACTCAATCCCCTTGTCCAGATTGTTGAGAAAGATATTAAACAGAACTCACCCCAGTACTGAACCCTGGGGAACACCACTTGTAACTGGCCGCCAACTGGATGTAAGTCCATTCACCACCACTCTGGGCCTGGCAATCCAGCCAGTTTTTTATCCAGCAGAGAGTACACCTGTCTAAGCCATGTGCAGCCACTTTCTCCATAAGAATGCTGCACCAATTGGAGTTGTTGGTGGAGCAAGACCAAAAAGGAGGGTGGCTACAGCTCACAGATCAAATCAGGGCGGGCAAAAGCACCGTCCGATGTCGTATCCTCCTCTTTCCGAAACATCATCAGACGGATTTGAGGAGGAAGGTGGGGAGAAGCTTTGTGATAAAAATACAGAGAAATCTTTACAGGAGGTAATAAATAGATTAAGAAACCTGGATATGCGAGTTGAAATGAACCTGCCTACTACTTCAATACCTGTAGTTCCTCCAGTTAGCCCAAATACCCCTCCGATGCTGAACTTGAGAAAAGATCCAATTCTACAGCATCGGTCCAGTGTTGTTTGTGATGCTATTTTGGAGGGTGACTGGCAGATGACTAGCTTGTTAACTTGTCCAGTAGTGGTTAATAATCTTGGTGCACAATGGGAGCCGCATGATTGGAAAATATTGCAACAGGCAAAGCAAACAGTCACTACTCATGGTCTGCGTTCAGAGGCTGCACGACAGATCATACAGTTTATTTTCACAGTAGACGTTCTTTCACCTGCTGATTGTGCTGGACTTGCTTCCCTGTTATTGACTCCTTCTCAATATTTAATGTTTGAGAGGGAGTGGAAGAGCCTAGCCGTAGAGAAAGCAAATAGACATCAAGATCCAAATATAGGAGATCCACTTTATGGTGTATGGGCAGATATGTTAACTGGGCAGGGACTTTACTCTACTACGCAGGTTCAATTGCAGTATCCTATACAAATGCATCAACTTGCTCAAACTTTAGCACACTGAGCCCTTTTGTCTGTGCCAGACAAGAAGAAACCTGCTTCCTATACCACTGTTCGTCAGGGGACAACGGAGCCCTATGGACAATTTGTAGACTGTTTGTCTGCAGCATTAAAGGACAATTCTGATTTACCTTTGGATCTGCAGGAACATTTGTTCCGCACCCTCGCCTTTGAAGGGGCTAACCCAAGAACAAGGGCGATCTTAGCAACACTACCCCAAGGAAGTCCCGTAGATGAGATGTTGATTAGAGCTACTCGAGCCGAACAAAATAACCAAGCGGCTGCCTTTACTGCTGCGATGAGGGAGCAAGGGCATATAATTGCAGCAGCCTTAACAAATCATATAGGTGGACATCAAAAGGGGAATGATGGTAAATCAGGATTTGGTATTTGTTATCGATGTGGTGAATCTGGACACATGAGGCGTACTTGTTCAAAGACTGTTTGGTGTCACAAATGTAACTTAGGTTCACATGCTACTGCTGCTTGTAGATATAACAGGTCGGGAAACATGCAGCACAGCACGACGGGTCTACGCGCGAAGACACAAGTACAGGCCCCACCAATGCAGATGAGAAATGTGGATTCTTATACCAGCATGTCCCAGCCACCCGGGGGAGTCTCGGGGTGGACATGGCAACCACAGTAGAAGTAACTTTGAATAATAAAGAAGTGACCTTAATTCCAACTGAAGTAAAAGGACCTTTGTGTAATGTGAATTCTCCAGTTGGAGGACTTTTATTGGGGAGATCTTCAAAAGGAAGGCAAGGAGTAATTGTTTTACCTGGAATAATTGATGCAGATTTTACGGGACACGTGCAAGTGTAATGCCTGTGCATTACAACCACCTGTTACTATTCCAAAAGGAAGTAAAATTGCTCAAATACTTCCCTATGAAAGCCTTCTTGCACATCGACAATCTTATGAGAAACTCAGACAACAAGGCCAGACATCTAAGATAAGAGGAGAAGACGTTTTTGTCACAACTGGGACTAGTTATGACAACTGATCAGCATTTTGCGCCACGGCCACTGATCAGCAGCCACCCATACTGAAGATTACATGGTTAACAGAAAAGCCAATTTGGGTAGACCAGTGGCCGATAACAGAAGAACGGCTGCGCATTGCTGAGGAATTGGTGCAGGAATAACTGAAAATAGGTCATATTCGACCTTCTACAAGTCCTTGGAATACTCCTACTTTTGTGATAACAAAGAAAACTGGGAAATGGCGATTTTTGCATGATCTACGGAAGGTTAATGATCAGATGTTAGTGATGGGAGAATTGCAACCTGGTCTTCCAACCCCTACGATGATCCCTCAGAATTGGCAAATTATCATGATAGACTTGAAAGACTGTTTCTTTACGATTCCCTTACACCCTGATGACACACAAAGAGCCTCACTAACGAAGACTTGCAACCGTTCCCGATCCTGGTTGCATGGCACCGAAGCCAACAGTCCTTGACTTGTTCACCAGGAGCAGTGGGGCTGCCCTAGAAGTTGTGTCCCACAAGATTCAGACTGGCTGGTGTGGTCGCCCGATGGCGAAGTCATCCGTTATCTTTTTTGGTTTGTAATGTTGCCACTTCACCTTTTGCCCTTATTTTGCAATGGCAAAAGAAAAAGGGGGAAATACGGCGATCGTTTTAGAGTGGTTGTTTTTGCCATTGCAACCCAGACATTGCTTATTTTAAGTTCGTCCTGAAGGCAGTAGCGGCCTTGGTGAGAAAAGGAAGAGACAGGGATTGTTGAAATTGATGGGACTGAACCGGCAGATATCAGTATTCCAGTCCGTGGTGATGATTCTGAGTGGCTCCTGGATATTTCAACAGCCATACAGGAAGCCTTGATGGGGTTATACAGGTGTTGTACACAACAACCCGGCCAAAAGGGACCTCTCTGGAAGATGTTGGAAACATTACCAGTGGATTGCAAGACCGTTATGCCTCAAAAAGACCAGTTGAAGGGCCCAACGGTGTTTACAGAATGCAGGACGAAAGATGAAGGCGGCTGCGTGTGTATGGCAATCCGATAATCAGTGGCAGAAAACACGTGATCACAGGGTGTGAACCCAGGGGACATCCTTCAAACCTTAGAACTGAAAGCAGTGTGTTGGGCATTGGGAAGCTGGAACAGTACACCTGTAAACATAGTATCAGACTCATTGTACGTAGTTGGTGTAGTACAGCGCACATGAGGATGCCTTGTTGAGAGAGAAAAAGTACCAACATCCTGGTGAAATGTTTATACAACTGCGTAGTACTCTTCGACAGAGAAAACATGAATTTTGTATTATGCATATTAGAAGTCATCAGTGGACCATTGGGTTGAGCGAAGGTAATGCTAGAGCTGATGAAGCAGTCAGCTGTCTGGCAATAACTCCTCCAACAAATAAGTTTGAAGAAGCTCGTAACAGCCACGAGATGTTTCATCAGAATGCAAAGTCTTTTACATCGACAGTATCAAATACCATAGCAGTTGCAAAGGGTATTGTTCGCTCCTGTCCTCAATGTAGTCATCATGGACCTGGTTTAGGGGTGGGCACTAACCCAAAAGGTCTGAAGGCACTTCAGGTTTGGGCAAATGGATGTAACACATGTACCTGACTTTGGGAAGCTTAAGTATGTGCATGTCACAATTGACACCTATTCTCATTTTGTATGGGCCACTGCACAACCGGTGAAAAGCCATTACATGTGGAGAGACACTTAATGTCTTGTTTTGCTGTCATGGGGAGTACCTGTAGAAATAAAGACAGACAATGGTCCAGCGTACAGTAGTCAACGAGTCGCTAGGTTTATGACAACTTGGGGGAATTAAACACGTTAAAGGGATTCCTCACTCCCCAACGGGGCAAAGCAGTTGTTGAAAGGCCAAACCGTGCCCTGAAGGTTTATCTTCAGAGACAGAAAGTATCGCAGGACATAGCTGTAACTAAACGGTTGACTAAGGTGTTGTTTACCTTAAACTATCTCTCCCTTACGGAGGATAGAGAGGGACCACCTGTTGTTATACATCACCAACAGCACGAGGGAACCAAACAACTACTGTTCCTGGTTTGAATGTTTTGTATAAAAATATGGCTTCAGGCATATGGGAAGGACCTAATCCGGTGTTATTTATCGGTAGAGGTTCTTTTTGTATCTCCACAGATAAAGGACCTATATGGGTCCCTAGCAAGTTTGTGCGACCTGTATGTCAAGATCAGAAGACAGAAGAGAAGACTCAGAGCGAGCAGACAGAATGAACTGTCTATCTTGTAAGGGATATAAACTGCGGGTATTGTGCCAATGTATGCTATGTGGGGTAAAACGGTTCTGTATGCCAAAGTTTAAATGTCAATGGTGTAAAAAGTGTATGTGTTTGATTAGCAAC
>NC_054079.1:6239578-6247873 GCF_017639655.2 Falco naumanni | reverse complement strand
ATTGCCACGCATGGTCTAGTTTCCAGACCGCTCCTGCATCTCCCCCTCCTGTTGCACAAAAGAACCTTTGAAACCAACGAGTAAAAACAAGGTATAAGTAATAGAAGAAATAAAAAACCCAACTGAGACATTTGATCAATGTCAAAATAACCCACTGTCTTTGTTCCGTACCATTTTACAATTGCCCTTTTTGTTTTTGAACAGCTAGTACCAGGTTTGCCATGTTCTGCAGGGCCCTTGCAAACATGACAGCAACCAAGGTAACAGCAAACAAAACAATGCTGCCAATTGATTGAATGAATGCCAAAAAGGCTGAAATTTTCTCAGATTTTGATAACATGTTGCTGCAATGGGGCGCCTAAAATCCACGCAGCACATACCATCAGAATCCTCACAGGCATGTCCTTGAACCAACAACAAAAAGCAGTGGAAATTTTGACTCACATTCTTAACTGCCTACCAAACAAGGTGATTTAACTCTTTAATGCTTTCCCCGCTGTTACTCTGGATAAGAGAAGAACCGCTGCGACACCTTCCCATCATAGCCTCCTACTACATTACCATCTACAGAAAGACAATTATCGACATTCAAAGTGTAAACAATATCATCTTCTTTTGGATTAACATTATACATAGGTAGAAGGGCACACCAAACAAGAACTGGTTCAGTCAAAAAGTTCGAAACATAGCATGCCTTCTCTGAACATACCTCTGGGTCATTCCCTTCATTCCCTCTCTTTTTTTATGCAAAGAGAAACACTTTTACCATAACAGAGAAGCCCCTATTTACATCTCTGAGCCCGGACACAAACCGCAGCTGTATGCTCCACCAGGCTCAGGGCAGGAATCATTCATGCAGTTACATAGCTATATATCTCTACAAGCATGCAGACACCTATTAAACACTAGATAACCATGTTTATCTTTCCTCCTCTCCTTCACAATACCTAGCTGTTCTCTCATCTCTTGTTAGGTCAAATATTCTCCAGTTTCCTCTCCTGTATATCTCTTCAGACATTCTCTATCCTCCCCATTTTTGCTTAATTGCAAGGAGGCAAAGGGTGTGTGTAGCTGGGTGACCATGACCTGCTTTATGTTACAATCAACTAAACACTGAATACAGAAAAAAAAAAGCATGGGAGACGTAAGGCAAACATCAATAAGGTGGATAAAGGTAATTATAATAAAATCCCTGTAATACTTTAGAGTCATGGCCCCAAAGTTTCCCCAGCCGTCGAGAAGAGACCAAAGGCATCCCGCCCCTGGCTCCTGTTGCATCTCTTTGTTTTAAGGCTTTTGAGTTTTGTATAACTTTTGTAAATTAATCTCACAGTGGTCTCACTCAGATTCACGTAACACATCCCTATCAAAAGTCTTCACTACTTGTGTCCCTGTGCTAATAATAAAAATCTCGAATAGCAACTCCGGTTCTGTAGCAACATATGACGGACAGAATCAACATCTGTTAATAAGCCCAGAAAAAACAAAGTAATATTGTAGTATTACTTTGTTTAGCAAGCTAGCAGCCTAAATTTACTAAGCAAGTTAAAAGCGTGTACTATTCTTACAGAAGAGATTAGAGAAGCAATAAATCTGTTATGCTGCATTCCAGAACTCAGCCTGAGAATTACAGTCTGCTGTGAGTTCTGCCAGTTACAATCATTTGACACAATGTTGTGGTTGCGATTGTGAAAGTTGCCCATTTTACAATTCTTTCATTGACATTATCACAGCTAGTTGTTTTAAAAGCAACCCTTGAGCTTCCTCCTTGCTCGACTTGTTGCAAAATATTACTAAAGCCAAAAGTTCGTATTACAGTTAGTGACTCTCTAGGAACCCCGCAAGACTGTGGCAAGACTCCCGCATCCTGACTGCCTTAATAGCCCATCTCATTCATTTGCAAACAGTTGTCCCTGGGATACCTTGCCTGAGTCACAGAATCGGCACAATTAATTGCTCCAGCCAACTGCCTCATAGTTAACCAGGCAATTCCCGATTAAGGTTTTCAGTCAAGGCCACTACCACTAGCTCACCAAAAATCAAATAACCACATCATAGACTGTATCAGTTAGTACCATACAAAGCAATAACTTCCAATCATGCAGTGTGAGCGTATAAGGCTCTGCCATCACTTCAAGAAGGGACATAGCAAATGTATTATGAATCCTCCCTTCCCGCACTGCTTTGCTTAACTCTTTTAACAGCCTCGTATTGCACAGGCTGCCACTCTGGAGGTTGATTTGTCTGACAAAATACTAAACATGCCATAGCGACTCCCCAAATCCCATCACTGAAGTGTTTCCCACTTGCATTCCTGCCACCAATCCCTCAGACTCCCTTTCACCCTCCCAAAAATACAATCAATGCATCAGGAGAGACGAGGGGGTGGGGGAAAGGTCTAGCTCCTTTTCCAGATCTATAGGACCTGGATCAAAAGGTTTATCAGTGTCAATAAAATTCATTGTCCGAGTTGTCCTGTTCCGTGCTTGGTCCTGTGTTGTGAGGAGCTCGCTGCAATCTAGTGACAGAAGCTTTTGGGGGCACGAGGAGGTGTGGACAGAATCTCCAGTCGCTGACGGTGTCTTGAGAAGAGTCGTGCTGTCGGGTGGTATTTAGCAGCATTCCACTGGTTTAGCACCGTTAGTAGAATTAGTCCACACTTGGCAAAGAGTAGTCAGAAATTGAGCCACCAAGATGCTAAATGCATTCCCGACACGGAGTTCCCCCCACAGCGGCAGCATCATACAACTGGCTGCTGTATGCACACACTTTCATTCTTTTCAAAGTCTCTAAAGTTTCTTGGCTGCTCACCTGTCTCGATGAATACAGGTGTTATCCTCGGGGTTTTAGTAGGTTGTCCGCCTGGTCCAGGAAATGCAAGTTCAGTCAGCAAGCCGTCTCCTCCGGAACGCAGCCCCTCTTCCACGAGCTGTCTTTTCGTTTTCCGTCCTTATTCTCTCCAAGGCTTCGGAACACCACCATAGGGGTCACCCATTTGACGGAAACTGAGGCACGGACTCCCTGATCCTGACTAGAAGACCCTATCGTGAGTCCATATACGTCTCTTTCTGTGGGGACGAACCCTGGTTCCACCTTATCGGATTTCCCACAGCTCACCTCTCAACTCCGGACGGGATTTCAGCCGGCTCCCTGCCTTCCTTTCAGCAGATCATTCAAAGTTCTCGTCGATTCGCTGCATGTCGCTCAGATAGGCCGATTCGAGAGCCCTTCACGTTAGATCCTTAAATGCATCACGTCGGGGTCACCAATTTGCGGCGAATGAAGAGACGGGACGCAGCCTGATGCAAGCAAATGTCAATTTATTGTTCAGAAGCACGAGTGTTTATACACTTTCAGAAGCTGCGCGTTTTAAACTAATTGGTTCTTGAAGCTAAGCCTTGCAGGCTAGGCAATCCCTGATTGGTGGTTAACTGCCATCAATTAACTGCAAGGTGTTATCTTTCCTTGGCGCCATCCGTCTCCCACTCCCCTGTGCTCTGTAAACATGCCTCATCATGTTAATTGTTGTGTCTATTCACACTCCTGGTCCTCCCAGGGTTCGTGACCTACAAGCTCGAGCACATTCCCCTCAGCTAACTGATTGCCATGCATGGTCCTAGTTTCCAGACCGCTCCTGCATTACAATAGTCTTATAGGAAAGTTATTTATGCTGCGTGCGTGAAAAGACCTTTCTGTATGTAATGTTGAGAGTTCTGAGATGTAACACTACTAAGAATAGGTAAATGGATAATGTTTTAAAACATGGATAGCTTTTCATTTGTAGTATATAAACATTTAAATTCTGAAATTCCTTATTTTCTAAGAAAATATCTAAGAAGTCCGACTTAGTATCACAATTACTTAATTGGCAGAGAATAGAAACCAGGCCTTTGTCTAAGCTTATCCTTAACATTGCATAGATCAGCACTGCCACTGTCGAATGTGAACACGGAAAAATAGCTCTTTACTCCAGCCTTGGTCACCAAATAAAGCAGGATTAATTTTGCATAACAAGCATCCACAACTGCTCCCTTGCAAGAGAACTGTTATTTCTCTGCACTTCTGTACATCAGGTTGACTAAGCTGGATGATTAGGTGCGCTCTACATTTGGACACCTAACTTTGAAAATGTTGAAAATGCTTATATAAAACATTGAAACTTTTTTTTCTTCTCTTTATTACATTGGAAAACTCTTTCCCTACAGATTGCACATTTGAGCCCAATATTAATAGCTGATGGGTTTTGAAAAGATGGAGATTTTTCACATGAAGAATTCAAATTTTGGTGGTCCAGAGAGATTAAATGACTTGATATGATTTTGAATGTCTCCTTTCAAAGGTTTCTTTACCACAAGATACAGAATCTACATACAAGAAGGCATAAACAGCTACATAGCACTAACAGTCAACAACAGTGAGGCTGCAGATAATGAGTGGGAGAGTGTAGCCTAAAATAGTGAATATTAAGAGTTCTGCTTTTGTGTCTACTGTATTTGTACGGCTCACCAGAACACAGATGCGCATGTTTACCCGCATGATCTTACTCACAAGCTTCAAAAAGCATTATTGATTCCGAAGATACGTGTTATGTATTCCCCCTTATCTTCTATAGGGACTGACTCCAGTAGTTAGGAGCGATTTCATCAGATTCAGATGTATTCTACCGTGACATGCCAAATGGCACACCAAATACTTGTGTGCAAGGTTTATGGCTGATACTCTTCTGAGAATCATGTCACTGACTTAGGAGTCTAAGTAAGGATTTGGAATCATAACAGTCACCATTTTATTTTAAAATACTTTGAAAATGCTTTCTAGTTTTACATACCAAAGCAATATGAACAGTGAATTCCACACCAATGCCAACAGAAGCAACCAGGATAACCACAGGCGCTGCACTTGGCTTTATTCCAATTAGACCCATCATGCCAAACAGTTCCACAGTCATCAGAGCCAGCACCACCACCTAGATTATCTCAAACAGCCATTAGTAGCTTCTCATATGCTAGATAAATGAAGAGGAAGGCTATTTCAAAACAACATGGGGACTATAAAATATATTCCTCAGATCAGCCCTCCTCTTATCCCCAAAGACAAGCCATTTTTCCTTGTTTCATTGTGCTCAATGGCAATGACCCTCTAAAGAGTCAGTTTATCATCTCCAGAACCAGTTAACAGGTCAAGCAACACTTTTCTTTTGGTAGCAATTTATCAATGTGATTTGAAATATAATTTTTTTTCTTCCTTCTTGTGGATACCCACTGGAAGAGAAAATTTCTCTTTTTCACCTGTTTCTTTGACAATCCTTCTAGAAAACCTAACTTTCAAATAACTGCATTGGAATTCTTTTTGTAGTACTCCAAATGTGAGGATGATTCCAGAGTAGGTTTAAAACCCAGAAGAAAGTGAATGTCATAATTAGCTGATGAGTCTCAGGCTACAGAGGGCCTCTGAGCTTTAAAGATACTTGGAGGGATTGACATGGACAACAAAAATAGTTAAATCTAAGGGAAAGCTTTTATTTTTCTTTCATCTACCTTGTGAAAAATAATAAGGGAGGGGAGGAATTCCCTGGAATGGACTTCAAAGTTTCTGAAGCCAAGCAGGAAAAAAAGAGACAAACTTATAAAAGCAATGGCAGACTGAAAATAAGCCACCTTTCCAAGGGAAAAAAATATGCACTATAATAAATGATTTTATAAGCTAATGAATCAAGAAAAATAACATAAATTCCTTGATTAAGTGCTATGAAAAATATTCTAGACTAAACATTTATCTTTTAACATACTTGCCATATAAGCGTATATTACAAAAACTAGTAATTGTTTTAAACTTTTCTAAACCATACAACATTTATAAAACCATACACATTTTATAAACCATCCAACAGATTATGGAATTTAAACATGGGCACATTATAATCTAATTTAACTTGAATGTTTACTATGAGGCTTACGGTGCCTTGCAGAAAGCATGGAGGAGTATTCTCTTCGATTTATACTTTTATAACTTTCTCCTCATAGTCCAGTTACACTCTTTTCTCAGTGTGTACTGTACAACCTAACCATTTCAGTCTTTCCAGAAAGACTGCATTCAGAAATCAGTGGGCTAATGTACAGACAGGCAAGTTAGTCACAAGCAACTGCCTTGAAAAACAACATTGTCTGATAAAAAGGAGGAAGGAAAATCTAAATAGAAATAACTTTAATATTTAATAACATTCCTAATTTTCTGCCCATGGGAAGTGGTGAATGAATTCCTTGCTTTGCTTTGCTTGCATGCACGGCTTTTGCTTTACCTATTTAAATTGTTCTTATCTCAGCCCTTGAGTTTTGCATTCCTTTCCAATTCTCCTTTCCATCCCTCTGGGTGAGGGGGGGTGAGCGAGCGGCTGCGTGGTGTTTGGTTGCAGGTCAAGGTTAAACCACAACACATAACCACTTTCTAAGAGACTGAAATGGAGTTACAGCTGTATTCAGGAAGGATGCATTTCTGTTTCTGCGCTTCACAGAATCACAGAATGTTTGAGATTGGAAGGGACCTCTGGAAGTCCTCTGGTCCAACCCCCCTGCTCAACCTCAAGCCAGTTGCCCAGGACCATGTCCAGATGGCGCTTAAATATCTCCAATGATGGAGATTCCCCAACCTCTCTGGGCAGCCTGTTCCTGCGCTCGGTCACCCTCACAGTAAAAACGTTTTTCTTTATGTTCAGACGGAACCTCCTGTGTTTCCATTTGTGCCCATTGCCTCTTGTCCTGTCACTGGGCACCACTGAAAAGAGCCTGGCTCCATGTTCTTTGCATGGAAAGACACTATAAATGGGAATGTATACTCAGGCCCCGAAGTGGTGTCAGTAAGGTTGTGTTTTCTCTTCCAACGCTCATATCTCCTTATAGCTGTGGCTAACCTATCTGATCCGTAATGGTGGTGTTCATTACAGCTCCTCAATGCAGCTGTGAGGTGGGTTGGTGATTTCCTCCACCACCACCACCCTGACCCCAGCCTTTTCCTTCTCTTCCCTGAACATGCAGTTTGTGATCTGTTCTCACAGAAGCTCCTTGTACTGGGCTGTGGCTTCCTGTTCTAAATCTGATCCAAATTTGTGCTGTAAAGTACTCTTCCCCTTTAAAAGGTGGCAAAGAGGAAAATAACAGTTGAGAGTGAATAGCTGTTGGCTGTGATCTTTACATGTGCTAGTAGCAGATCCTATGATTTGTATTAGGTACACAATTTGAACAGATGGACAAAATTGAGCACTCACACTGTGCTCGAGAAGCAGCTGAGTTGCTGTTTGAAGTTGAAAGTTTGAGCGTGGTGGGGATTTTTTCCTTTGTAGTAGAATTTCTGATTGTATCATAGAAATTATTGCCTTGGTGCTCTGCAGTAGCCCCAGACAGTTAATGAGTGGGTGTGTGTCCCTTCTGTGGTTTAATGTGCTTGGCTGGGACTTTGGTGAGGGAGGAGGAGTACGGAGAGTGTATTTCTCTTCTGGGTAAAGGACTAAACATCTCCCTGGTTTTAACTCCACAGTAGTCAGTGAGGTTAAATCAGGGCTGAACTCAGCCCCTTCTGTTTTGGCACCATCTATGTCAGGGTGAGACTTCAGCTTTGTTTTGAGGGGGGTGTAGATGAAAGAGTAATTGTTGTGGTTTAACCCCATCCAGCAACTAAGCACCATGCAGCTGCTCACTCACTCCCCCCACAATGGGATGGGAGAGAGAATCGGAAGGGTAAAAGTGAGAAAATTCATGGGTTGAGATTAAGACAGTTTAACAGGGAAAGCAAAAGCTGCGCAAGCAAAGCAAAACAAAGAATTCATTCACTACTTCCCATTGGCAAGCAGGTGTTCAGCCATCCCCAGGAAAGCAGGGCTCCATCACGCGTAACAGTTACTCGGGAAGACAAGCGCCATAATGCCAGATGTCTCCCCCCCTTCCTTCTTCTCATAGGACTCAGTCCTGTTATGGAATACCTCTTTGGCTAGTTTGGGTCACCTGTCCTGGCTGTGTCCCCTCCCAGTTTCCCGTGCCCCTCCAGCCCTCTGGCTGGCAGGGCCCAAGGAACTGGAAAGTCCTTGATTTAGTATAAACGTCACCCAGCAACAACTGAAAACATCAGTGTCCTATCAACATTGTTCTCACAGCAAATCCAAAACACAGCACTGTACTAACTGCTAAGAAGAAAATTAACTCTATCCCGGCTGAAGCTAGGACATGTGAAAGCATTTGTGCTATCATAATAGTCATGTAAAAGATCACTTTGGGAGTTAAGAGGAGAGTGTTGAACAAGAATGTA
>NC_054079.1:6174339-6239565 GCF_017639655.2 Falco naumanni | reverse complement strand
GCTATAAATCACTTGTGTGTTAAAAACGTGTCAGAGAACTTCCCAGAGCTTTCCTCAAAGAGCCCTTACTTTCAAAAGAAGCTCTCTTCAGTGTCCTTAATATTTAATCTTCCTGAAGGTATATCATAATTTAAAAAAAAAAGAGAAGACAAAGAGATACATGCTTCAGCACAGAAAATTCACATTTTCTCTCAAAACAGAACAGAATAAAAATTATTGATGTTTTCTCCATCATTTTGCTAAAATTACATTGGGAACAAGTCAGTACAAACTACTGTAGTAATAATTAATGCCACAAATGTATTCTCGCTGCTGTCATTGCACTTTGGTTATGGTTTGTAACAGCAGCAAATTGGACAAAACTCAATGAAAGCTTAGGAATGTGATATTGTAAACTAGAGTACAGTCTACTGGCCTAGACTCCCTTAAGAATTTAAATCTTACTGGAGACTTGTTTCTGCTTAGTTGTATGCTGCTCAGTTTTTGCACTCAACCTGGTTGGGATGGGGTGGGATATTCTTTCACCCACCAACAGGATGTGAGAGACTCAAGGCATGAGAAATGGAAGGAGTAGAATCAAGGAGAGAAATCAGATGATTATTACCAAGAACTACGGTAAACAGCACTAAACATGGACTTTATCACTACCACTAACAGTTATCATTTGCTTTCCACAATGACACCATCTACAAGAGCTAACAAAACAACATAAAAACTTACTTGGAGTGAAAATGCTCATAATGCAGTAATAGGGATTAAGGCAGCCATAAAGAAAGCAGTAACATTGCTCATAGATGTAAGGGCTATGCTTGCTCCTGTTTGCTTCAAACATTCACCTATTCTGTCCTGCAAAACAAATGACATATTGTACAAGTCAAGTTAATAAGGTGATGTCCTGCAAATGAAGGGGTCATCCTACGGATATAACATGGTAACAGTGAAAACTATTATAAGAATATTCTGAATACAAGCATGCATTTGAGAGTATGTAAAAGTAAACAATATACTAAGTACACTGTCCAGGAGAAAAGCAGATGACATATGAAGTGCTTACATTTTTTGAGGGTAGCAAACATTATCAAAGCTAACACTGGCTTCAAAAGTCAAAGCTAAATGGATACTGACATTATATCAAATACATCAGTTATTAAGTAGGATATATTTTGTGTCAGTGAAGTCACTTGGTGTTCTCAATATTTTTCAGACAAAATAAGCATGCATTAACAGCATAGATGCATAATGTTTTGAAGAAGCATGTAAGAAAAAAAAACAAACCAGAAACCCCAGGAACCACACAAAAAAACCAGAGAATCAAACACAGGACTCTTTCCCAACGCAGTAGGTTATTTTGAAGCATATGGAGGTTATAATTATAGCAAAATGAGTTCTTAGTGCCTGCATGCCAAACCAGCTAGAAAAAGCACATGGAAGACTTGTACAAAACAAAACTAGCAAATATATATGGCTTTTAAATTATTTGTACTTTGGATATGAAACTTTGGACTGAGAATAAAAAGGTCAATAAAAGGAAAAGATTATAAAACTGAGGAGGACTTTAGATTTCATAATGTGAATAATGTGCATGTCATGGTTAATTATAAATAAAAAGAAAGAAAACCAGGCCCTAGGACAAAGATTTCTAGAACAAAAGCTTTTAAAAAAAACATTACTAAATAATTCTAGGTACAATATATTTTTCTATATGAGCCTTTTCCTTTTATTTTATTCTTTTATTTTCCCCCAACTCCCCATTTTGTCGTTACCGCAAATGGAATTCTCTTATTCTGCCCTGTTTCAGTAAATACATGTACCAGAAGGAATATATCATCTACACCAACTCCAAGAGCAAGAAAAGGCAAAACCTTGGGGGAGAAATAAAACAAGCAAAAAACCAAGAACATTTTCATATTATTCTCATGATCTACCATACAGCTGGTCATTAGATGGCTAATCAAAATAACCTTTACACTACATTCTGAACACAAATCCAAGGTTAAAATGAAAATCAATAGGATGCAATACAGCTATTAACTTCCATTCTGAAAGACTGCTGAGGATCTTGCAGTATACTATTTAGAGGTACAAAACCTCACTAAAAGTAATTCAGGATTTCGGTAGGCAAAAAATATCAGATAATATTTCAAGTTATTTTCAAAACATTTTCAGGAATTGAATATCCTAATATATTCAGATGTAAGGATAAAACTTGCAGCTTCTTATGTACAACTGGATGCTTGCCCTCATATTGGGACACAGAAAAACAAATATCCTAGAATCTACTTAAGTAAACAAACCGCAGGATATCTGTCTTTTTCTTTAAAACCATTTAGCAGTACTTTGTCTTAATTTCTCACAGCACAAGCTACTAGATAGGAGAAAGACACAAGTAAAAATCTAAAAATCAAAATACTTTCTCAGCTTTTGTTTTTCCTCAAAAATTGATTCAGATGTGTTCATTTACTAACAAAATTCTTGTAATTTAGCTGCAGACTTATGGCTCCTTAATACCCAAGTTGTGGCAGCATTAAAGGAAATTCCAATCAATGAGCACAGACCCAATCCTGCAGCCACTGAGAGAGCAACCAAGATGATTCCTACCAGCCCCACGGCACCCTGAGACTTGGCACAGTCCCACCGCAGTATTGTTAAATAGGTGTGTAGGCAAGCTGAAAGCATAGCAGGGATTAGATTAGAATGGGTCCTTCTCTATCAGCTATCTCCCCCAACAACATATACAGCTTACAAGGATTTTTAAATTGAACAGACACATCAGAGATGTTACATAAAGGAACAGGTGACAACCTTGAGGCAAATGTTTACAAACTGCAATTTTTATTTTAAGTATTCTGAAAATGTTCTGGACTGTTGACTGGTAACAACAAGGCAGCCATTTGAACCCTGCTATACTACTGGAGTTAATTAAATAAATATAATTTGTTTTCTTACCATTAGTAAGTAACCACTAGCTACTCTGATAACACTGACATCACAAAATGACTTTAGAATGTCATCCAGGGTAGTTGTAGTAAAGGAAAGCACCTTCTGAGTAGAGTTTTGTGCAACACACTGATGAAAAACCTATGGAAAGAAAAATAAAACTTAGTGTGGCTAAAAATAGCCCATTATCATCTTCTACAGCACATATCTGAAATCAACTACTTTTGCTTTAATGTTCCTGTTAAAGCACACACCCCATACAAGAGATTTCACTGATGCTACATGAAATAAATATTTTTGGTAATTATTTCCTGAAAGTTACTAATTATCAAACAAGAATTTGCATCCTTCAGGAAAGGCCACTGCATTCACAGCTCATTCAAAACATTTAACTTAACTCCTGAAATATAAATGAGGTTTCTTCTTTCCATAACTCTGCCATTGATTTGCTGTTGTATGAATTTTGCCTTTAATCCAAGGTCCAGCAAACAGTAATACTTTCATGGCTTCTCATATGTGAATAAGCAAGCAGCTTCTTAATTAAAAAAGGAAGAAATCAGCCTTTTAAAATAGTCTGTTACAGCACAAGGATAACTTTAAAACCAGGAGACAACACTCAATTCTAGTTTAATCATCTTCCTTGAGAAAATACTATAAAAAGTCATGACTAAAGGCAGTGGATCTTAGTAAAACTTTATAGCAAGATATCTAGGTTATATTCAATTTTACCTCAACATACATCCGCTGCCAGGCTTCCAGAATTGCTGCTGCCTTATCCTCACTCCAGTTATGTGAAACATATTCATACCCCTTGAAGTGCTTATACATTTGCTTAGGAGTCATTAAATGAAACATGGTTTGCAAAGCCTGGGCACTGTAACAAGGAGAGAAGAGAGAGAAGAAAGAGGCATAAAAAAAGCATTTTCAGGAAATTATTTTTCACTGCATAAAGGCTCAAATGAGAGCCTAATAGGAGCTTGCACAAGTTCTTGATTTTATAGGCCACATTAAAATTGAACATAGTATCATTATTCTACTATGTATCTGATGCAGATGTACCGGTCTATACAGTATTGAGGCTAAGTCTGTTTTCACTGAAGTTAATCAGTTTTGCCATTATTTTCAATAGGATCAGTTTCAAGAGTAAATAATGTAACCATACAAATCAGTTATAAAGATCACGACTGACAGACAGATTGCTATGAGGATGTAGGAACAGTTATTCCTATGAGAACTTGCAAATGCTGTTGGCAATTTGTCATTTGAAGACCTCAGTCTTTTTTATCCCTTGGAGAGAAATGCCAGACTAAACTCCTGACACCTGACAAGCAGCAAAGAACACACAAAAGGCAATAATTATCCATTGTAAATTTCCACAGTATGTAACTGTATCCATGGTTTTAGAAACTTAAGGAACTATTTTATTTTTCACCAAGAATAAAGTCTTTGGCTATTTGTTAGAAGCACTTTTTCAGAATAAATCAAAATTAGTAAGAAATTAAACTTCATTATTTAGTGGCAATGTAAAAAAACATCAAAATCCATATAAAAAGTTCTAGTAAAATATATCTGTATTAAATATGCAAGAATTAACCTTCTTTTAGTTTAATCTAAATTTGGATTCAGTGTATACATCTAAATAGTATTTTTATATGTCCTATTTTTTAAGACAGTTCTATTTCAAGGGGGTTTCCCCCTGAAGTCCAGTGTTCCATGACTTCTTCAAGAAGTCTGAAACAAAGGGCTTTATTTTGTCAGTCAAAAAAGTATTCAAGATACAGTGACATAAAGATTATACTTTTCTCTGTATTGAACCTAAACAAACAGTTCAATGGAGATTTTGGAATTCTGCAAAAAGTCAAATGAGTGGGCACGTTACCAAAGTTATTTTCCCCCCTTTTTTCCTTTGACCAATTTAAAACCCACAAGTTGTTCAGTGTTTCAAATACCATTCAATGCTTTATACACACACTCTAAACAACAAAGTTGCCAGGAAAAAAAATATTTCTGAGCAATGTACACTATCATTCTTAGGTTAAAAGCAGGCAGCAATGACACCTCCTTAAATTTAAACTGTCTAATCACACTTTTAAATTCTGTCCTCATCAGGGATGTCCTAGACCAGGGTTCATAATACACATCATTCACAGATTCTGAAAGGCAGTTGATTTTGCATGATCTGTCCCCCTGCCAAGAAAAACCCCAAACCCTAACAAAGAAAAATTTTTAAATCTTCTGTAAACGTTTGTTTGCTTACCTGACAAGTTTACCAGAGCTATTCTTGACTGTACCACCTATAATCAATTCCTCCTTCCAATGCATGTATTTTCTTGAGAGTCTATAGCATCCACCACTCAAAACAAGAGCCACATCAAGAGGCTAGAAAAGTTTTAAAGAAGCAATCCATCAATTGCACAACTTCAGAAAAACTCATATCCTAAATCAACACCTAGTGTACTGAAATAACAGATACTGAAGATCGTCTAGGAAGTCTACAAAGAGAGATGTGTTCAACAAATGGAGTAGACAAACTAGCCTGATACTTGTTCACCAGACAGCAACTTCTCCAAAGCCTAGTGTGACTGAAAGGGGTATATAAAGTTGGGTCAACCAAACTGGCCCTACTTGAAGAAAGACCTTGTTGCATGGTGTCAGTGTACAGCAGCAGCTGTATTCCAGGAGTGACGACTGCATCGGCCTGAGGCATGTTGCCTGCTGAAATGGTGTGTTACCACATTGCCACACCCAGCCAGTAGCTGAGAACTGTAATCTCACTCTAAATATGTGTGATTAATATTGCATCACAGGATGAGGGAAAATTAGTGACTCTGGGTTAATGGTATATAATAGGAAACGAATAATGAAATCACTGAAGAACATAAAATATATACTACTTGGAAGGGAATGGTACCCTTTTATCTCACCACACATACAGACCCTCCCTTGAAAAAGATCTACACAAAGATAAGAAAACTTACTTTGGTGGAATTTTTGTTGGGAGCTGTGATCAGGCAATCAGGATCAGCAGGATTCAGACAAGGTTGATCCATATAACCATGACCAACCTCTGCTTTATTCAGCATTTCTTCCCAGCTCTCCACTTGGTAGTTTATTTTCTTTAACTCTTCTAAGAATTCTAAAGGGTCAAAGTTGATCCACTGCAAAAGAGGTTTCCCTCTGTAAAAGAAATCAGGGAAAAATGACAAAAAAAGACAAAATAAGTACTGAAACATAATTTTTTAATTTGCATTTGCACAAATGATGAAGTTGTTTTCTGTTACAAGCTATAACCCTTTCTGGTAAGGCTGTTTCATAAAATGAAATGCATGTTTTAATTATATTTCTTTATGCAAATTTTTCTTGTAGCCCTGTGGTGATTTTAACAAAAATAGGTAGTACTTACATACCAATTTACTGTATGAAATGGAATATTCACATATTAAAAATACTTTCATTTACAAACCAAGTAAAAAAAACATCAAGCACCTAAATAACAAAAAAGCAGTCAACTGCTGCTTCAAAGAATTTGGAGGGAGGGAAGAGGGAAGGAAGGGAGGGGGGCTGAGGAAATAAATCCTTTCCCATAGTATCAGATTACTTCTTGCTAGTCTAATAACCATCTTGCAAATGTAATCAATCAATATAGCTGATCTTTGTTTATCTATAACAATACTGTGCTCCTGCAAATGCCCTGGATGCTTGACTATCAACCATCAAGCTTTCCTGCTACCCTGGGTGTCATCACTATCAACTGTCATGTCTCCCACCCCCCACTTTTGAATTTGTGATGTTGACAGACTACAAAGGCTGCCTTATTCTGTGATTCAAACCACAGTGTGTCTGCTTAACCAGGCTTAATTCTTTATTTGAAACCTCCCAACCAGAAAATGCAACCCCCTTATTTCCCCATCTAAAACTGCACACTAATGTTAGGAGACAGCCATTGCAAATTGTTTTCAGAGACATGCAACCCAGGATAGAAACAATAACTCAAATGCTAACTCTTGCATAATTAACAGAAAATGCCTGCATATATTAACAATTAACTCTTTGAATGATCCAGGGCATATAATATCACACTTGAAAAGAAACCACCCATAAAAGATATATTTGGTTTCTTGAATCATCTCATAAGCGAAACAGAGCAAGGTCTTAAAGGATTAGTCAGGATGGGTTTGGTACCATGCTCTGGGTGATGCTCTGTAACAGAGACGGCATGGCCTGTTCTGTTCCGCTGTTGATACTGAAGTAAGAGATAGGAGGAATGTACTCTGAGCAATCTAGTAGTCATAAATAAAGATAAGGTGAGCATTTGAAGGAGATGAGAAGGCCATGAGTCAGGAGGTTTTGCAAGCTCCGGAAACAAGTTCAAACAAGGAAGAAGATTGAGTGACCCCCAAAAGTGAGGCTGAAGAATGGAACAACCACCCAAAAGTCTCCCCAAAAGACAATTCTAGAAGGCTCTGCCTCAAGCTCTGCCTAAACCCCATCTATTATGAATATGATAATTAGATGTCAAAATTAAATGAATATGTATGTAAAGACGTTGTAACCTCTCATGGAAAATGTATAAATTACCTGACTTTTCACCGAAAACTTTGGAGCTAGTTTGTCCAGTGCAAACTGGCTAGCTCTCCAATGTTGCACAAAATAAATACCTTTGCTGCTTAAAGACAAAATTCATCTCTGAGCAGTTACTATTCCATTTTGGCATCATAAGCAAAGGATTTGAGTTTTATTCCTCAGGGAGATGAGTTTTTTACCCAAGAGACCTATATTTTCTTTAAAATAAAATTAATTCCCAGCCAGTGCTTCTGTAGGGGGAGTGGGGGTCCAAAAAAAAAAAGTGTATTTCCAAAAAAACATACAATTTTAAAAGCTTGAATTCATAATTTATATTTCCTTTTGCATGCTAGCAGAACAAGAAAAGTAATGACACAGAACTTAAACTGATGCATATAAATCATCTTTTGGAAACAGAAAAATATTTGTTCAATTAAAAAACATATTCCATGCACATTTTCTGCAAAGGCAGTACAATTCATTTTTTAGTTAAATCAGGATCGGAATAAGCAATGGGATGCAACTCAAAATCATGCATCATTTTACTATAAAATCAGATGGA
This sequence comes from Falco naumanni, assembly GCF_017639655.2. Classification (NCBI taxonomy): domain Eukaryota; kingdom Metazoa; phylum Chordata; class Aves; order Falconiformes; family Falconidae; genus Falco; species Falco naumanni. Next base: position 6,231,503 of record NC_054079.1, on the reverse strand, counting down.
CTAGAAAGTTATAAAACCAGCGTGCTTACAATAGATAGGCAGTTCCTGACTGTAGCTTTGCTCCCTCCCAGAAGCAGTCTAAAGGAGTGATAATTTAACATAGATAAAGATATTCTATGATCTGTCAAAGTCAGAAAGGGGAAAAAATACAGTTAGACTACAATATAATCTAAACAACACAAGCTGAATCATGAGAATATAAAATGTTTATAACCAAATGCCTATTATGCCTACCTGGTCCATGTAACCTGCTTCTGTGATGAGTTCTCCTGATTTATAACATAAGTGTTCCAATTTCCATTGTCTGTAATAAATATAAAGAACAAGTATCTTTTACTTTCACTATTACTGAAGTTATTTTTAAAATGTAACATACATTAAAATTGCAACTCACATTGACATGGTGGCCTCAAGTAATGAAACACTGAGAAAGACAAATTTTATTCAACTTAGGTATACTACAACCTCACAAAAAAGAAAAGGACTTTCTTTTTGTAGTTATAACTAGAAATATATATTTATGCTAAACAGTCTCTGTAAAAGTCATTAAAAATAATGGAGCTACTTTTAGATTAATAGACTAGTTGACACAACTAAAAGGGACAGAAATGTGGCTTTATATAAATGAGATCACTTGTGACAAGATAGTACTCATTGGCACAAGGGAGAAGTCAACTTCAGGCTCAGACTAGCTCTGACTCGTGCACGTAGGAGAAAAGAAACCATTAAAATTTCTAGTTTCCTTGTTCAGCTGTATTACAACTTCCATTGTAGTGACTTATAGCACCTTAGACAAGGCAGGAGCTGGGTAAAAGATAATTGGAGTCAAGGTATTAGTTCATTTAGGCATCAGTGACATGTGATTAAAAGATGTGCTGAAAGATAGTGACCATCATGGCTTGCAGACAGCATCCCTAGGCACATCATCATGTAAGTAGTAATCCTGGAGGAACAACTTGTCATGGAGATATCTAACTAGCCCAAAGCTTGTTAAGGTGCACTTTCAGTATTTTTATTGTTGGATAACTCTTAACTCCTGCTTTTTGGACAACTCCCAACCCTCAGTATGTACAGACAGACACTCTGAAGGCCAACTCTACTGGGTTATTAAATAGCCCAGTAATTCTACCCACTGCCATTTCTCTTCCATTTGCATTTCCCCTTTAAATCCAAATTACTGGAAGGCTTTTCATTGTTAAGAATCCCATCAATAAAGTCCTGTTTTTAAGAGCACAGTTATCACTCCTTTACCAAGAAAAATGCTGGACACTATAGCACTGCTCATAAGGGTGTATTTTCAGAATCTCATCCAACACTTCTTACACCATTTTATTTGTTAAAAAGTCAACTGGTCACTGCTGTCATGCCACAATTTCAAGCATCAGTAATTAGTGACATTCAAATCAAAACACAGTTCTAAGGGAAAAGTTCTTAAGTGCTATCCATTAAAAATAGATGCAAGGAAACATCTGTCCACTTTCTAGCTGTTACAGATGATCACAAAGAGTTTTGCTTTTCTCCTTACCTGTTGTACATATAAACATCTACTCTGCTAGCCTGAAGTGCAGAGTCAAGGTGCTGTCTGAGTGCATCTATTGTTAATACATTAGCATCATCTTCCTGTGGAGTCTGAATCATGAGCTGGGGGTTAAACATGGTCTCTTCTCCAATCTTCTGCCGTGTAATTTAATTCTTGAATCACTTGTCCACCAACTGACAGATAAATATTAACAGCTTTGTATTAACTAATAACAGCTTATTCTGGATTCACATGATGAGCACTCTGGTCAGAAAAACTTTAACATGTGTGTGGGATATTCTACCTCAAATTGATTACAGCATAGCTCTAAATCTAATATCAAATTTATTTTAGTAACAGTGTAACAAAAACATATTCCTCATTTAAAAAATGCCATTATCCCTACTGCACTAAAACACTGATATGCAAATTGGAGCCTCTTAAATAACATTTTTTTCTATATTAGAACCAATATTCCATATGCAAAAAAAAACAAAAGAAACCTTTTCCTTGAAGAACAGATCAAATACTCCTTTCACTTGTATATACAGTCTGCTCCAATAGCATATTTCAAGATAAATGGCTTCAATTTACGCTCTTCTAAATAATTTGGAAAGGCAGAAGGGGGACATTTCAGTTAAAAAAAGGGAAGAGGAAAAGAGAAAGTGAGCATGAGTACTTCCTTCAGCCTTATATAAAGTGAAAAAATATTAAATTCACATAAAGAGGTGCAGTCCTGAGTGCAACAGCATGTAGTAGAAAGGACCATCTAGAAAAAAATTTTCCTAGTGGTCCAGTACCTGCATAACATGGTGTGATGCAGGGGATAATTCATATGTATCTGTTTCTAAACCCACACGAGCTGAGCAGGTGTGCTCCATATCAAAACATGGATTTAAAAAAAAAAAAAAAAAGGAAAAGGCAGAGAGAGACTGCAAACAGGCTCTAGAGGGAGCTATATTCAACTTGCCTTGCCAGAGAAAATTACATAAGAATGGAAAACTATCTTCCCACTTACAAAAAAGCATTCAGCTAGAGCACATGTACTTTATATAACCTCCTCTACAGTCTCTCTAGAAAATGCATGTGGGAGGGGGTTCAATTAATTCAGCCCATTAGCTGAATCAAGACCATATCCAGATGAGGAGGACAAGGACACCACTGATATATTGTTTCCATTCCTTAGAATTTATTAACTTTCTTGCTCTGATAGGTCCAAGCTACAGACCTGGTCTAATTTGTTACATTTTCTTCAGTTCTAGTCACCTTGACACTGGTGATCTGAATTACTGTCAAAGTTTGGTTCTGCAACAGTGGGAATAGAAACTATAGGTGTAAATATCTCTTATTAGGCCACATAATGGAAAACTGATCTGCAACCAGTCAGCAGTGTGAGAGATGACAATCTTGAGTATGAACAAGCCTAGGACATACTTTCTCAATCAGTTGGACCCTCACTCTACCTGTAACACACCCCACACACCCCTGGGGCTAATGGGACCATCAGGCAAGAAGCTAGGCCCCAGCACAGATAAAGCTGTCAGAATCAGGCCCTTAACAATTATAGTCATTGTGGCACAAAGCATAACTGAATTTTTAGTTCAAGAATTCTTTGAAAAACTAAGTATTTCTATAACAAAATCCAACCATTTTCTCAGCCTGTCATGAGGCACTACTTCCTTCACATCATATAACAATGATCAGCTCACAATAACAAAAAAAAGTAAAAAATAAATTCCATACTGAAGAGGGTCCCCGTGAAGAGTTGGCTGAGTCACGACAATCACACCAACATGGTTACATGTCGAACTCTCTTTATTTCCGAATTGTGCATCTTTTATGCCACTTAGCTGTCGTCCACGCGGCATCACATTCCATGTGATTGGTCATGGTGTGGTGCCCACACGCTGCTCCCCCCTTGTGCAGGGATCCTGGTTTTTCTCATCTTTCCGTCCAACTCTCTTATCTCCCTGTGAATACACAGTTTCTTTGTCTCCCTTGGCCTTGCATATGTCCTTCACAACACCTGCAGCTTGTTAGGGCTGCGGCCTGTTATTACAACCAAGTTATTCAGTCTGGATTGCTCATAATATGCCCATTTTCTTCCAGCCACTCTACACCATACCTAGATTCTCCTTATATCTTATTAAAATCCCTCTTATTAGAGTGACAGGATATACAATAAATAAGACTGCATATGCATGGTAACAAAAAAGCTACTGTTAATTTATATCAATAATTAAACCCTAAATCCTCTTTGACTATGCCTCAAGTGTTTGAGTACATGCACATTAATCACAACTAAATGTAAATTCAAATCAAATAGTATACTCCATATCAAATGATCATTTGTCCTGGTTATGGCTGGGATAGAGTATATTTATGGGAAGTTGGGAGGGGACACAGCCAGGACAGCTGACCTGAACCAGCCAAAGAGGTATTCCATAACATGGGACATCATGCTTCCTATATAAACTGGAGGGGTTGGGGTTGGCTGGGGGGATGGATCATTGCTCAGGGACTGGATGGGCATCAGTCAGCAGGTGGTGAGCAGTTGTATTGTGCATCATGAGCTTTCTTTTCTCCCTTCCCTTTGGATTTCGTTCCTCCCCCTGCTCCCTCCTTTTAATTATAACTGTTATTGTTGTCATTACTATTGTCCTTTTGTTTCTATTTTATTCCAATTATTAAATTGTTCTTATCTCAACCCTCGAGGTTTACGTTCCTTTCCAATTCTCCTCCCCACTCCCCTGGGTGAGGAGGAAGTGAGCGAACGGCTGTGTGGTACTTAATTACCAGCTGGAGTTAAACCATGACAGTCCTTTTTGGTGCCCAATGTGGGGCTCGAAGGGTTGAGATAACAACAGGTCCAACCAGACTATGTTAGAATTAAATTGTTGTCAGTATTCATTATATTAGATTAATAATCATTGGCCACAATGATTATTTCTCTGCTCTTGAAGTTGCTGCCCATGGTCTCAGGGTTGTGTTATTTAATTTACTTGCAGTAAGCCTTCCCCATTCTGCTGTTTGTTCTCCTTGGGACCTGGGTAAAGTTATCATAGTGTTGTACTATATAGTACTGATTTATGACAAGATGCACTCGCTGGTCGTAAAACTAATCTGGTCTGTGTATGCGGTGTTGTTGTCACCCCTGTGTGTCGGGTGGCCCCTGGGGGGGAATGCCAACAATTGCAACTTTGGCTTTTTTTTCCCAGAGAGTCAGCCTATGGGTGGGGTAGACACCTCCCCCTTCTCCCCAGGGCTAATTACTGAAGCAGTTAGGAGTTTTGGAAATCTGAATATCTTTGGTCTATTGGAAGCACCGTAGCACAGGTCCTGACCCTATTGCTAGGAATAATGAATGTGGTTTTCACCTCCTGGTCCTGGTGGAGATTTAAGCGACTAATTGTAACTACTCTAGCCTCCATGGCAGAAACAGCAGCTGCTCCAGCAGCACCTGTGGCTACTCCAGCCCCCACCGCAGGTGCTGCAGCTGCTCCAGCCCCTGTGGCGGGCACTGCAGCTACCTTGTCCCCCGCACCGAGTGATGCAGAAGACCAGCCCATGTCAGTATCAGTGGCTCCTATACATAAGAAGAAATGGAAACAGAAAGCAGCTCATTTGGGAAAGGGGGAGGATGAAACAGGGACATCACAGGATCAGGATGAAGGCGGTGAACAAGAGGTAACCTCTCAATCCCTATCCCTGAATGAACTGTGGGATATGTGGAAAGATTATGCCCGTCAATCAGGTGAACACCTGGTTGCTTCGATGCTGGGATAATGGAGCTAATAGTGTAGAGTTGGAGGGTAGGGAAGCCAAGTAGCTGGGATCACTTTCTAAAGAAGGGGACACTGACAAGGCAATTGGAAAAGGAACGGAAACCCTCAGCCTGTCGAAGCAACTCCTGTCAAGCATTAAGGAAAAGTATCCCTACAAGGAGGATATTACAAGTTGCCCAGGCAAATGGACTGCAATAGAGAAAGGTATCTGGTACTTGAGGGAATTAGCCATCAAAGGGATGATTTATTATGACCAGGACGATCCACAGTCACCCATGGATCCCAATGAAGTTCTGTGCACACGACCCATGTGGAGGAAATTGGTACAGAGCACACCATCGTCATATGCCAACTCATTGGAAATAATGGGTTGGAAAGACAATGCATCAACAATGGTGGATGAAGTGTCTAACCACCTCCAGGACTATGCATCTCTACTTCCATCATCTTAGCTGTGGAGAGGCTGGTCCAGTGACTTGATGAGGATATATCCTACTCTCCACCTGTACAGACCCACATCTCAGCTATCAACTGTAGACGCCCTTCTGTTTGGGAGGGAGAATATAGGAGATACACACCATGAGGTACCCTGTGGTTTGACCTGTGGGACCATAGAGAGGACATGAGGAGGTGGGATGGAACACCTACCTCAACCCTGGAGGCACGAGTGTGTGAATTACAAGGAAAACCAATCATAGTCTTTAAGGAAGGTTGCTGCTCCAGTCTCCAGAGGGCAGTTTTCCAGACAGAGTGACAGGGCTGACTTTACTCTTGATCCTGTGAAAAGGAATTCTAATCCATTCTAGCAAGACATAAGTGAGTAGAACTACTCTATGCTACATCTGCTTTGCACCACTAGCCTTCCTGGTGGAGCATCCTACGACCAGGATTACAAGGGCCCTGCCTCTAGCCAAGTGGAGGAGTGGGATAACCAGGTTTACTGGACTATGTGGGTTCAATGGCCTGGCATATCAGACCCACAGGAATATAAAGCTCTAGTAGATACAGCTGCACAGTGTACTCTAATGCCATCAAGCTATGAAGGGGCAGAACTAATTTGTATTTCTGGAGTGACAGGGGGATCTCAACAGCTAACTGTATTGGAGGCTGAAATAAGCTTGACTGGGAATGAGTGGCAAAAACATCCCACTGACTGGCCCAGAGGCTCTGTGTATTCTTGGCATAGACTATCTTAGGAGAGGGTATGTCATGGTTTAACCCCAGCTGGTAATTAAATACCACCCAGCTGCTTGCTCACTCCCCCCTCACCCAGAAGGATGGGGAGGAGAGTTGGAAAGGAATGTAAAACTCGAGGGTTGAGATAAGAACAATTTAATAATTGAAACAGAATAAAAATGAAAGAACAATAATAACAATGATGACAATAACAGTTATAATGAAAATAGGAAGGGAAAGAATAACATCCAGAGGGAAAGGAAGAAAGAAACACATGGTGCACAATGCAACTGCCCACTGCCCACTGACCGATGCCCAGCCAGTCCCTGAGGAACTACCTGCCCTCCCTGGCCAACGCCCCAGGTATATATACCAGGCATGACGTCCCATGGTATCATCAGTACCAATCACTTCTGAAGCAGCTCAAACCCCTTCATAAGCTGCCAGTATCTCTTTTTCAGTTGGAGTACAGTGGGCCTCAGATCTTCTATATCCCTGACTCTAAAAGCCCAAGGGCTGACCTTGAGTCTCCCCTGGTGCTTTCTTCCAGAGGCTCCAGGTAGGGCCATTCTCCCTGGCTGCAGTGTAGAGCACATTCTTTACATCTTTCCCAGTCCGAACTGGCCCAAGGGCCACTGCTTGAACTATCTCCCCTTTAATTTGTCCAAAGGCTTGTCATTGCACAGGGCCCCATTTAAAATCACTCTTCTTTCGGGTCACTCGGTAGAAAGGGAAACTGAAAAGTCCTTAATTTAGTATAAACATTACCCAACAACAACTAAAAACATCAGTGTCCTATCAACATTGATCTCACATCATAGCCATGCTGAGTTTATAAACTGTAGAAAGAAGAAGGAAGGTAGGGGACATCCAGTATTATGGCATTTGTCTTCCCAAGTAACCATTACGTGTGATGGAGCCCTACTTTCCTGGAGATGGCTGAACACCTGCCTGCCGATGGGAAGTAGTGAATGCCTGTTTTGCTTTGCTTGCATGCGTGGCTTTTGCTTTACTTATTAAATTGTTCTTATCTCAACCCATGACTTTTACATTTTTTTCCGATTCTCCTCCCCATCCCTCTGGGTGAGGGGGAGTGAGCAAGCGGCTGCATGGTACTTAGTTACCAGCTGGAGTTAAACCATGACAGTCCTTTTTGGTGCCAAACGTCTGGCTCCAAGGGTTCAAGATAGCAACAGATTTGATTGGAATGTGCTAGTTCAAATTTATAGCTGTTATTACTGTTTAGCTATGAAGGGGGAGGTTTCTGTTCTTAACATAGGTCTTGCTTACCTTACTGTATATTAGAGTATAGTGCTCATTAGTGGCTGCTTCTTGCTTTCAACTGCTTGCTATACCTGTGCCCAGGAACATTCTGATAACATCGCTGCTGTTTCTGTGCTGCTGTACTGGACAGCCTGGAATTCCAGTGTGAACTCGAGTCAAAGGGACTGTCACCTGTGGATGAGTCCATGTGGGAGCAGAACATCTGAAAGCATCTGTGGCTGTGAATAAGTCCATGCCTGAGCAGGTATATCTCAGAGCATCTGTGGCCATGGTTATGTCTGTGCTGCAGCAGGTATGCCTCTGAAGGAATTGTGGCCCAAGGGCAAGTCCATGTTGAAGCAGGTACACCTCAAAGCATCTGTGGCTGTGGATAAGTCCATACTACAGCTGGTACACCTTGAAGCATCAGTGACTGTGCATGAGGTCATGCTGGAGTACCTCAAAGCGTGTGGTAATTGATAAGCCCACAACAGAGCAGGTACAGCCCTGAAGGGATTGTGGCCAGGGATAAGGCTATACTAGAGCTGATTTACTTCTGAAGGGACTGTGGCTGTGGGTAAGCCCACGTTGAAGCAGGTCTATGGTGATGGCCCATGGATAAGGCCATGTTGGAACAGGTGCACCTCAAAGTGACTATGGCTGTGGATGAGTCTATGCTGCAGCAGGTATACCCCTGGAGAGAGTGGCTCGTAGCTGAGGCTCCACTTGGAGCAGGTACATCCCTAAGGGACTGCAGTCTGTGGGTAAGTTCAAGCCGGAGCAGGGGCAAGGGGAGGAGTTCATTGCAATATTAAACCCTACAGGCTGTTCCGAAGGGCCCAGGGGTGGAGTTTGTAATGTATATACCTTTAAATTGTTGTAACCCATGATTTGAGTTTCATGTTATAGGAATGACTATAGCAGCAACCACCTGAACCATTGGAGGACAAGCCTTACAAGAAACAGTGCAAGTGCAGCAGTGACCCAACCTGGGCTAGCTTTGATGGAGTTAAACCACGACAAGGAAAAGGTGAATTGAGTCAATTTGTAGAGGTGAAAGCTATTCAGCTGGCTTTAAAAGTTGCTGAACGAGAAAAATGGCCAATACTTTACCTCATGGATGGTGGCAAATGCTCTGTGGAGGTGGTTACGGCAATGGAAGCAGAGTAATTGGCAATGCAGAGGTAAACCCATCTGGGCTGCTGCATTATGGCAAGATATCACTGCTCATTTGGAGACCCTGGTTGTAAAGGTATGTCATGTAGATGCTCACATACCTAAGAGTCAGGCCACTAAAGAACATTGAAACAACCAGCAGGTAGATCAGGCTGCTAAGATTGAAGTGGCTCAAGTAGATTTGGATTGGCAACATGAAGGTGAATTATTTATCGCTGAGTGGGCCCATGACACTTCAGGCCATCAAGGAAGAGATGCAACATATAGATGGGCCCAAGATCGAGGGGTGGACTTAACCATGGACACTATTGCATAGGTCATCCATGAATGTTAAACATGCACTGTAATTAAGCAAGCCAAGTGGTTAAAGCCTCTCTGGTATGGAGGATGATGGCTAAAATATAAATATGGGGAGGCTTGGCAGATTGACTATATCACACTCCCACAGACCCGCCAAGGCAAGTGCCATGTGCTTACAATGGTGGAAGCAGCCACCAGATGGCTGGAAACATTCCCTATGCCCCATGCCACAACCGAAAACACTATCCTGGGCCTTGAAAGACAGGTCCTGTGGCAACATGGCACCCCAGAAAGAATTGAATCAGACAATGGAACTAATTTCCAAAACAATCTCATAGACACTTGGGCCAAAGAGCATGGCATTGAGTGGGTATATCACATCCCCTATCATGCACCAGCCTCTGGGAAAATTGAATGGTGTAATGCTCTGTTAAAGACTACACAAAAGCAATGGACGGTGAAAGTTTCAAACATTGGGACACACATCTAGCAAAGGACACCTGGTTAGCCAACACCAGAGGATCTGCCAGTCAGGCTGGTCCTACCCAATCAAAGCTTTTATGTACTGGAGAAGGGGATAAAGTTCCTGTAGCACACTACAAAAATATAATTGGGAAAACAGTCTGGAACATTCCTGCTTCAGGCAAAGGCAAACCCATTTGTGGGATTGCTTTTGCTCAAGGACCTGGGAGCACTTGGTGGGTAACATGGAAGTATGGGGAGATTTGATGTGTACCTCAAGGGGATTTGATTTTGGGTGAAAATAGCCAATGAATTGAGTTGTGTGATATTAATTGTTACATAATATCGTATATTATCACCTCTATATTGTTATCAGTACACTGGGCATCTTGCAGCACCCATCTCTACCACTTTGGATTCAAAGATCTGAACCCAGCTCCTGTTCAACTGCCACACCAATAAAGAATTACTTTGGTGAAACCAAATCAGTGCAGTTGTAATAGAACTGGCTTCCAAATGCAACAATCCAACACCTCATACCATCTTCCCTGCCTTGAAAGAATGTTCTAGCAGATGGAGCCCAACATCATGGACTAAATGAACTCAAGAAACTTTAGAGAGGTGGTCCATAGACTCAGGGAATGCCATCTGTGTATTCATGTTGAAGGACAGGATAGGTGATTATGTATTGGAAAATATTGCTTGACGCAAATGGTATGGAATAAGGGTGGATACTGTCTTGGTTTCAGCTGGGATAGAGTAAATTTATGGGAAGTTGGGAGTGGACACAACCAGGACAGCTGACCTGAACTAGCCAAAGAGGTATTCCATACCATGGGAAGTCATGCTCGGTATATAAACTGGGGTGGGTTGGCCAGGGCCTGCGGATTGTTGCTGAAGGACTGGCTGCATGTCAGTCAGCAGGTGGTGAGCAGCTGTATTGTGCATCACTAGTTTTCTTTTCTCCCTTCCCTTTGGATTCTGTTCTTCTCCCCTTCCCCCTTCTTTTCATTATAACTGTTATTGTTAACATTATTATTGTCCTTTTGTTTCTATTTTATTTCAGTTATTAAACTGTTCTTATCTCAACCCTCAAGTTTTACATTCCTTTCCGATTCTACTCCCCACCCCTCTGGGGGAGGAGGGAGTGAGCAAGAGGCTGGGTGGTACTTAATTACCAACTGGGGTTAAACCACAACATCATTCTAGATTGAAAGTTACTTTGGAAACCCATATATCAGATTTGTTGTCCTGCTGTGTTGAAAGAAGTGATTGTCCCACTATGCTCAGCATTGGTGCAGCCTCACCTTGAGTACTGTGTGCAGTTTTGGGCTCCACAATATAAGGATATAAAAACATCAGAATGTGTCCAAAGGAGAACGACAAAGATGGTGAAAGGACTAGAGGGCATGACTTATGAGGAGTGGCTGAGGACAGTAGGTTTGTTCAGCTTAGAGAAGAGACTGAGGGGTGATCTCATCGCTGTCTACAACTTCTTTGTGAGAGGGAGCAGAGAGGGAGGTGCTGATCTCTTCTCTCTGGTGTCCAGTGATAGGACATGAGGGAATGGCTTAAAGTTGCATCAGTGGAAGTTCAGATTGGATATTAGGTAAAAGTTCTTCACTGAGAGGGTGGTCAAGCACTGGAACAAGCTCCCCAGGGAAGTGGTCATGGCCCCAAGACTGTTGGTATTCAAGAAGCATTTGCAGAATGCTCTTAGATACGTGGTTTAACATTTAGGTTGCCCTGGGTGGAGTCAGGAGTCGGACTGCGGCGAATGAAGAGACGGGACGCAGCTTGATGCAAGCAAATGTCAATTTATTGTACAGAAGCACGAGGTTTTATACACTTTCAGAAGCTGCGCGTTTTAAACTAATTGGTTCTTGAAGCTAAGCCTTGCATACTAGGCAATCCCTGATTGGTGGTTAACTACCAGCAATTAACAGCAAGGTGTTACCTTTCCTTGGCGCCATCAGTCTCCCACTCCCCTGTGCTCTGTAAACACGTCTCATCATGTTAATTGTTGTGTCTATTCACACTCCTTGTCCTCCCAGGGTTCGTGACCTACAAGCTCGAGCACATTCCCCTCAGCTAACTGATTGCCACGCATGGTCCTAGTTTCCAGACCGCTCCTGCATCTCCCCCTTCCTGTTGCACAAAAAGAACCTTTGAAACCGAACGAGTAAAAACAAGGTATAAGTTATAGAACAAATAAAAAACCAACTAAGACGTATTATCAATGTCAAAATAACCCACTGTCTTTGTTCCGTACAATTTTACAATTTCCCCTTTTTGTTTTTGAACAGCTAGTACCAGGTTTGCCATGTTCGGCAGGGCCCTTGCAAACATGACAGCAACCAAGGTAATAGCAAACAAAAATACTGCCAATTGATTGAATGAATGCCAAAAAAGACTGAAATTTTCTCAGATTTTGATAACATGTTGCTGCAATGGGGCGCCTAAAATCCACGCAGCACATACCATCAAAATCCTCACAGCCATGTCCTTGAACCAACAACAAAAAGCAGTAGCAATTTTGACTCACATTCTTAACTGCCTACCAAACAAGGTGATTTAACTCTTTAATGCTTTCCCTGCTGTTACTCTGGGTAAGATAAGAACCGCTGCGACACGTTCCCATCATAGCCTCCTACTACATTAGCATCTACAGAAAGACAATTATCGACATTCAAAGTGTAAACAGTATCATCTTTTGGATTAACATTATACATAGGTGGAAGGGCACACCAAACAAGAACTGGTTCAGTCAAAAAGTTCGAAACATAGCATGCCTTCTCTGAACATACCTCTGGGGTCATTCCCTTCATTCCCTCTCTTTTTTATGCAAAGAGAAACACTTTTACCATAACAGAGAAGCCCCTATTTACATCTCTGAGCCCGGACACAAACCGCAGCTGTATGCTCCACCAGGCTCAGGGCAGGAATCATTCATGCAGTTACAATGCTATATATCTCTACAAGCATGCAGACACCTATTAAACACTAGATAACCATGTTCATCTTTCCTATTCTCCTTCACAATACCTAGCTGTTCTCTCATCTCTTGTTAGGTCAAATATTCTCCAGTTTCCTCTCCTGTATATCTCTTCAGACATTCTCTATCCTCCCCTTTTTTGCTTAATTGCGAGGAGGCAAAGGGTGTGTGTAGCTGGGTGACCATGACCTGCTTTACGTTACAATCAACTAAACACTGAATACAGGAAAAAAAAAGCATGGGAGACATAAGGCAAACATCAATAAGGTGGTTAAAGATAATTATAATAAATCCTGTAATACTTTTGAGTCATGGCCCAAAGTTTCCCAGCCGTGAGAAGAGATCAAAGGCATCCCGCCCCTGGCTCTGTTGCAGATCTTTGTTTTAAGGCTTTTGAGTTTGGGATACTTTTGTAAATTAATTCACAGTGGTCACTCAGATTCACGTAACACATCCTATCAAAGTCTTCACACTTGTGTCCCTGTGCTAATAATAAAAATCAATAGCAACTCGGTTCTGTAGCAACATATGATGGACAGAATCAACATCTGTTAATAAGCCAGAAAAAAAAGAACAGTATTTGTAGTATTACTTTGTTTAGCAAGCCAGCAGCCTAATTTACTAAGCAAGTTAAGAGCGTGTACTATTCTTACAGAAGAGATTAGAGAAGCAAAAATCTGTTATGCTGCATTCCAGAACTCAGCCTGAGAATTACAGTCTGCTGTGAGTTCTGCGTTACAATCATTTGACACATGTTGTGGTTGCGATTGTGAAAGTTGCCCATTTACAATTTTCATTGGCATTATCACAGCTAGTTGTTTTAAAAGCAACCCTTGAGCTTCCTCCTGCTCGACTTGTTGCAAAATGTTCTGAAGCCAATCAATCAAGTTAGTATTAAAGTTAGTGACTCTCTAGGACCCTGCAAGACTGTGGCAAGACTCCCGCATCCTGACTGCCTTAATAGCCATCTCATTCATTTGCAAACAGTTGTCCCTGGGATACCTTGCCTGAGTCACAGAATCGGCACAATTAATTGCTCCAGCCAACTGCTCATAGTTAACAGCAATTCCCCGATTAAGGTTTTCAGTCAAGGCCACTACACATAGCTCACAAAAATCAAATAACCACATCATAGACTGTATCAGTTAGTACCATACAAAGCAATGACTTCCAATCATGCAGTGTGAGCGTATAAGGCTCTGCTATCACTTCAAGAAGGGACATAGCAAATGTATTATGAATCCTCCCTTCCCGCACTGCTTTGCTTAACTCTTTTAACAGCCTCGTATTGCACAGGCTGCCACTCTGGAGGTTGATTTGTCTGACAAAATACTAAACATGCCATAGCGACTCCCAAAACCCATCACTGAAGTGTTTCCCACTTGCATTCCTGCCACCAATCCCTCAGACCCCCTTTCACCCTCCCCAAAAATACAATCAATGCATCAGGAGAGACGAGGGGGTGGGGGAAAGGTCTAGCTCCTTTTCCAGATCTATAGGACCTGGATCAAAAGGTTTATCAGTGTCAATAAAATCATTGTCCGAGTTGTCCTGTTCCCGTGCTTGGTCCTGTGTTGTGAGGGTCGCTGCAGTCAGTGACAGAAGCTTTGGAGGCAGAGGAGGTGTGGACAGAATCGCCATCACTGACGGTGTCTTGAGAAGAGTCGCGCTGTCGGTGGAATTTACAGCTTCCTCTGGTTTAGCACCGTTAGTAGAATTAGTCCACACTTGGCAAAGAGTAGTCAGAATTTGCCACCAAGATGCTAAATGCATTCCCGACACAGAGTTCCCCTTCGCGGCAGCATCATACGATTGGCTGCTGTATGCACACACTTTCATTCTTTCAAAGTCTCTAAAGTTTCTTGGCTGCTCACCTGTCTCGATGAATACAGGTGTTATCCTCGGGGTTTAGGTTGTCCGCCTGGTCCAGACAGCAAGTTCAGCCAAGCCGTCTCCTCCGGAACGCAGCCCTCTTCCACGAGCTGTCTTTTTTCCGTCCTTATTCTTCCAAGGCTTCGGAACACCACCATAGGGGTCACCATTTGAGGAAACTGAGGCACGGACTCCCTGATCTGACTAGAAGACCCTTCGTGAGTCCATATACGTCTCTTTCTGGGGACGAACCCTGATTCCCCATTACGGATTTCCCACGGCTCACCTCTCAACTCCAGAGGGATTTCAGGCCAGCTCCTGCTTCCTTTCAGCAGATCATTCAAAGTTCTGTGGGATTCGCTGCAAGTCACTCAGATAGGCGATTCGAGAGCCCTTCACGTCAGATCCTTAAACGCATCACGTCGGGGTCACCAATTTGCGGCGAATGAAGAGACGGGACGCAGCTTGATGCAAGCAAATGTCAATTTATTGTACAGAAGCACGAGGTTTTATACACTTTCAGAAGCTGCGCGTTTTAAACTAATTGGTTCTTGAAGCTAAGCCTTGCATACTAGGCAATCCCTGATTGGTGGTTAACTACCAGCAATTAACAGCAAGGTGTTACCTTTCCTTGGCGCCATCAGTCTCCCACTCCCCTGTGCTCTGTAAACACGTCTCATCATGTTAATTGTTGTGTCTATTCACACTCCTTGTCCTCCCAGGGTTCGTGACCTACAAGCTCGAGCACATTCCCCTCAGCTAACTGATTGCCACGCATGGTTCTAGTTTCCAGACCGCTCCTGCATCTCCCCCTTCCTGTTGCACAAAAAGAACCTTTGAAACCGAACGAGTAAAAACAAGGTATAAGTTATAGAACAAATAAAAAACCAACTAAGACGTATTATCAATGTCAAAATAACCCACTGTCTTTGTTCCGTACAATTTTACAATTTCCCCTTTTTGTTTTTGAACAGCTAGTACCAGGTTTGCCATGTTCGGCAGGGCCCTTGCAAACATGACAGCAACCAAGGTAATAGCAAACAAAAATACTGCCAATTGATTGAATGAATGCCAAAAAAGACTGAAATTTTCTCAGATTTTGATAACATGTTGCTGCAATGGGGCGCCTAAAATCCACGCAGCACATACCATCAAAATCCTCACAGCCATGTCCTTGAACCAACAACAAAAAGCAGTAGCAATTTTGACTCACATTCTTAACTGCCTACCAAACAAGGTGATTTAACTCTTTAATGCTTTCCCTGCTGTTACTCTGGGTAAGATAAGAACCGCTGCGACACGTTCCCATCATAGCCTCCTACTACATTAGCATCTACAAAAAGACAATGATCGACATTCAAAGTGTAAACAGTATCATCTTTTGGATTAACATTATACATAGGTGGAAGGGCACACCAAACAAGAGCTGGTTCAGTCAAAAAGTTCGAAACATAGCATGCCTTCTCTGAACATACCTCTGGGGTCATTCCCTTCATTCCCTCTCTTTTTTATGCAAAGAGAAACACTTTTACCATAACAGAGAAGCCCCTATTTACATCTCTGAGCCCGGACACAAACCGCAGCTGTATGCTCCACCAGGCTCAGGGCAGGAATCATTCATGCAGTTACAATGCTATATATCTCTACAAGCATGCAGACACCTATTAAACACTAGATAACCATGTTCATCTTTCCTATTCTCCTTCACAATACCTAGCTGTTCTCTCATCTCTTGTTAGGTCAAATATTCTCCAGTTTCCTCTCCTGTATATCTCTTCAGACATTCTCTATCCTCCCCTTTTTTGCTTAATTGCGAGGAGGCAAAGGGTGTGTGTAGCTGGGTGACCATGACCTGCTTTATGTTACAATCAACTAAACACTGAATACAGAAAAAAAAGCATGGGAGACATAAGGCAAACATCAATAAGGTGGTTAAAGATAATTATAATAAATCCTGTAATACTTTTGAGTCATGGCCCAAAGTTTCCCAGCCGTGAGAAGAGACCAAAGGCATCCCGCCCCTGGCTCTGTTGCAGATCTTTGTTTTAAGGCTTTTGAGTTTGGGATACTTTTGTAAATTAATTCACAGTGGTCACTCAGATTCACGTAACACATCCTATCAAAGTCTTCACACTTGTGTCCCTGTGCTAATAATAAAAATCAATAGCAACTCGGTTCTGTAGCAACATATGATGGACAGAATCAACATCTGTTAATAAGCCAGAAAAAAAAGAACAGTATTTGTAGTATTACTTTGTTTAGCAAGCCAGCAGCCTAATTTACTAAGCAAGTTAAGAGCGTGTACTATTCTTACAGAAGAGATTAGAGAAGCAAAAATCTGTTATGCTGCATTCCAGAACTCAGCCTGAGAATTACAGTCTGCTGTGAGTTCTGCGTTACAATCATTTGACACATGTTGTGGTTGCGATTGTGAAAGTTGCCCATTTACAATTTTCATTGGCATTATCACAGCTAGTTGTTTTAAAAGCAACCCTTGAGCTTCCTCCTGCTCGACTTGTTGCAAAATGTTCTGAAGCCAATCAATCAAGTTAGTATTAAAGTTAGTGACTCTCTAGGACCCTGCAAGACTGTGGCAAGACTCCCGCATCCTGACTGCCTTAATAGCCATCTCATTCATTTGCAAACAGTTGTCCCTGGGATACCTTGCCTGAGTCACAGAATCGGCACAATTAATTGCTCCAGCCAACTGCTCATAGTTAACAGCAATTCCCCGATTAAGGTTTTCAGTCAAGGCCACTACACATAGCTCACAAAAATCAAATAACCACATCATAGACTGTATCAGTTAGTACCATACAAAGCAATGACTTCCAATCATGCAGTGTGAGCGTATAAGGCTCTGCTATCACTTCAAGAAGGGACATAGCAAATGTATTATGAATCCTCCCTTCCCGCACTGCTTTGCTTAACTCTTTTAACAGCCTCGTATTGCACAGGCTGCCACTCTGGAGGTTGATTTGTCTGACAAAATACTAAACATGCCATAGCGACTCCCAAAACCCATCACTGAAGTGTTTCCCACTTGCATTCCTGCCACCAATCCCTCAGACCCCCTTTCACCCTCCCCAAAAATACAATCAATGCATCAGGAGAGACGAGGGGGTGGGGGAAAGGTCTAGCTCCTTTTCCAGATCTATAGGACCTGGATCAAAAGGTTTATCAGTGTCAATAAAATCATTGTCCGAGTTGTCCTGTTCCCGTGCTTGGTCCTGTGTTGTGAGGGTCGCTGCAGTCAGTGACAGAAGCTTTGGAGGCAGAGGAGGTGTGGACAGAATCGCCATCACTGACGGTGTCTTGAGAAGAGTCGCGCTGTCGGTGGAATTTACAGCTTCCTCTGGTTTAGCACCGTTAGTAGAATTAGTCCACACTTGGCAAAGAGTAGTCAGAATTTGCCACCAAGATGCTAAATGCATTCCCGACACAGAGTTCCCCTTCGCGGCAGCATCATACGATTGGCTGCTGTATGCACACACTTTCATTCTTTCAAAGTCTCTAAAGTTTCTTGGCTGCTCACCTGTCTCGATGAATACAGGTGTTATCCTCGGGGTTTAGGTTGTCCGCCTGGTCCAGACAGCAAGTTCAGCCAAGCCGTCTCCTCCGGAACGCAGCCCTCTTCCACGAGCTGTCTTTTTTCCGTCCTTATTCTTCCAAGGCTTCGGAACACCACCATAGGGGTCACCATTTGAGGAAACTGAGGCACGGACTCCCTGATCTGACTAGAAGACCCTTCGTGAGTCCATATACGTCTCTTTCTGGGGACGAACCCTGATTCCCCATTACGGATTTCCCACGGCTCACCTCTCAACTCCAGAGGGATTTCAGGCCAGCTCCTGCTTCCTTTCAGCAGATCATTCAAAGTTCTGTGGGATTCGCTGCAAGTCACTCAGATAGGCGATTCGAGAGCCCTTCACGTCAGATCCTTAAACGCATCACGTCGGGGTCACCAATTTGCGGCGAATGAAGAGACGGGACGCAGCTTGATGCAAGCAAATGTCAATTTATTGTACAGAAGCACGAGGTTTTATACACTTTCAGAAGCTGCGCGTTTTAAACTAATTGGTTCTTGAAGCTAAGCCTTGCATACTAGGCAATCCCTGATTGGTGGTTAACTACCAGCAATTAACAGCAAGGTGTTACCTTTCCTTGGCGCCATCAGTCTCCCACTCCCCTGTGCTCTGTAAACACGTCTCATCATGTTAATTGTTGTGTCTATTCACACTCCTTGTCCTCCCAGGGTTCGTGACCTACAAGCTCGAGCACATTCCCCTCAGCTAACTGATTGCCACGCATGGTTCTAGTTTCCAGACCGCTCCTGCATCTCCCCCTTCCTGTTGCACAAAAAGAACCTTTGAAACCGAACGAGTAAAAACAAGGTATAAGTTATAGAACAAATAAAAAACCAACTAAGACGTATTATCAATGTCAAAATAACCCACTGTCTTTGTTCCGTACAATTTTACAATTTCCCCTTTTTGTTTTTGAACAGCTAGTACCAGGTTTGCCATGTTCGGCAGGGCCCTTGCAAACATGACAGCAACCAAGGTAATAGCAAACAAAAATACTGCCAATTGATTGAATGAATGCCAAAAAAGACTGAAATTTTCTCAGATTTTGATAACATGTTGCTGCAATGGGGCGCCTAAAATCCATTCAGCACATACCATCAAAATCCACACAGCCATGTCCTTGAACCAACAACAAAAAGCAGTGGAAATTTTGACTCACATTCTTAACTGCCTACCAAACAAGGTGATTTAACTCTTTAATGCTTTCCCTGCTGTTACTCTGGGTAAGATAAGAACCGCTGCGACACGTTCCCATCATAGCCTCCTACTACATTAGCATCTACAGAAAGACAATTATCGACATTCAAAGTGTAAACAATATCATCTTTTGGATTAACATTATACATAGGTGGAAGGGCACACCAAACAAGAACTGGTTCAGTCAAAAAGTTCGAAACATAGCATGTCTTCTCTGAACATACCTCTGGGGTCATTCCCTTCATTCCCTCTCTTTTTTATGCAAAGAGAAAGACTTTTACCATAACAGAGAATCCCCTATTTACATCTCTGAGCCCGGACACAAACCGCAGCTGTATGCTCCACCAGGCTCAGGGCAGGAATCATTCATGCAGTTACAATGCTATATATCTCTACAAGCATGCAGACACCTATTAAACACTAGATAACCATGTTTATCTTTCCTATTCTCCTTCACAATACCTAGCTGTTCTCTCATCTCTTGTTAGGTCAAATATTCTCCAGTTTCCTCTCCTGTATATCTCTTCAGACATTCTCTATCCTCCCCTTTTTTGCTTAATTGCGAGGAGGCAAAGGGTGTGTGTAGCTGGGTGACCATGACCTGCTTTATGTTACAATCAACTAAACACTGAATACAGAAAAAAAAGCATGGGAGACATAAGGCAAACATCAATAAGGTGGTTAAAGATAATTATAATAAATCCTGTAATACTTTTGAGTCATGGCCCAAAGTTTCCCAGCCGTGAGAAGAGACCAAAGGCATCCCGCCCCTGGCTCTGTTGCAGATCTTTGTTTTAAGGCTTTTGAGTTTGGGATACTTTTGTAAATTAATTCACAGTGGTCACTCAGATTCACGTAACACATCCTATCAAAGTCTTCACACTTGTGTCCCTGTGCTAATAATAAAAATCAATAGCAACTCGGTTCTGTAGCAACATATGATGGACAGAATCAACATCTGTTAATAAGCCAGAAAAAAAAGAACAGTATTTGTAGTATTACTTTGTTTAGCAAGCCAGCAGCCTAATTTACTAAGCAAGTTAAAAGCGTGTACTATTCTTACAGAAGAGATTAGAGAAGCAAAAATCTGTTATGCTGCATTCCAGAACTCAGCCTGAGAATTACAGTCTGCTGTGAGTTCTGCGTTACAATCATTTGACACATGTTGTGGTTGCGATTGTGAAAGTTGCCCATTTACAATTTTCATTGGCATTATCACAGCTAGTTGTTTTAAAAGCAACCCTTGAGCTTCCTCCTGCTCGACTTGTTGCAAAATGTTCTGAAGCCAATCAATCAAGTTAGTATTAAAGTTAGTGACTCTCTAGGACCCTGCAAGACTGTGGCAAGACTCCCGCATCCTGACTGCCTTAATAGCCATCTCATTCATTTGCAAAGAGTTGTCCCTGGGATACCTTGCCTGAGTCACAGAATCGGCACAATTAATTGCTCCAGCCAACTGCTCATAGTTAACAGCAATTCCCCGATTAAGGTTTTCAGTCAAGGCCACTACACATAGCTCACAAAAATCAAATAACCACATCATAGACTGTATCAGTTAGTACCATACAAAGCAATGACTTCCAATCATGCAGTGTGAGCGTATAAGGCTCTGCTATCACTTCAAGAAGGGACATAGCAAATGTATTATGAATCCTCCCTTCCCGCACTGCTTTGCTTAACTCTTTTAACAGCCTCGTATTGCACAGGCTGCCACTCTGGAGGTTGATTTGTCTGACAAAATACTAAACATGCCATAGCGACTCCCAAAACCCATCACTGAAGTGTTTCCCACTTGCATTCCTGCCACCAATCCCTCAGACCCCCTTTCACCCTCCCCAAAAATACAATCAATGCATCAGGAGAGACGAGGGGGTGGGGGAAAGGTCTAGCTCCTTTTCCAGATCTATAGGACCTGGATCAAAAGGTTTATCAGTGTCAATAAAATCATTGTCCGAGTTGTCCTGTTCCCGTGCTTGGTCCTGTGTTGTGAGGGTCGCTGCAGTCAGTGACAGAAGCTTTGGAGGCAGAGGAGGTGTGGACAGAATCGCCATCACTGACGGTGTCTTGAGAAGAGTCGCGCTGTCGGTGGAATTTACAGCTTCCTCTGGTTTAGCACCGTTAGTAGAATTAGTCCACACTTGGCAAAGAGTAGTCAGAATTTGCCACCAAGATGCTAAATGCATTCCCGACACAGAGTTCCCCTTCGCGGCAGCATCATACGATTGGCTGCTGTATGCACACACTTTCATTCTTTCAAAGTCTCTAAAGTTTCTTGGCTGCTCACCTGTCTCGATGAATACAGGTGTTATCCTCGGGGTTTAGGTTGTCCGCCTGGTCCAGACAGCAAGTTCAGCCAAGCCGTCTCCTCCGGAACGCAGCCCTCTTCCACGAGCTGTCTTTTTTCCGTCCTTATTCTTCCAAGGCTTCGGAACACCACCATAGGGGTCACCATTTGAGGAAACTGAGGCACGGACTCCCTGATCTGACTAGAAGACCCTTCGTGAGTCCATATACGTCTCTTTCTGGGGACGAACCCTGATTCCCCATTACGGATTTCCCACGGCTCACCTCTCAACTCCAGAGGGATTTCAGGCCAGCTCCTGCTTCCTTTCAGCAGATCATTCAAAGTTCTGTGGGATTCGCTGCAAGTCACTCAGATAGGCGATTCGAGAGCCCTTCACGTCAGATCCTTAAACGCATCACGTCGGGGTCACCAATTTGCGGCGAATGAAGAGACGGGACGCAGCTTGATGCAAGCAAATGTCAATTTATTGTACAGAAGCACGAGGTTTTATACACTTTCAGAAGCTGCGCGTTTTAAACTAATTGGTTCTTGAAGCTAAGCCTTGCATACTAGGCAATCCCTGATTGGTGGTTAACTACCAGCAATTAACAGCAAGGTGTTACCTTTCCTTGGCGCCATCAGTCTCCCACTCCCCTGTGCTCTGTAAACACGTCTCATCATGTTAATTGTTGTGTCTATTCACACTCCTTGTCCTCCCAGGGTTCGTGACCTACAAGCTCGAGCACATTCCCCTCAGCTAACTGATTGCCACGCATGGTTCTAGTTTCCAGACCGCTCCTGCATCAGACTCTATAATCCTCGTGGGTCCATTCCAACTCAGGATATTCTATGATTCCATGATTTATAAAATTCCAGTTTCACTCATGAGACTGATGTTCATGTGCACTGCTGTCTTTCTCCACCATCCAGTACTCTTTGATATGTTAATAAAATTAGCTTTGTGTTACAGGGACAAAGTCGTGGGGATAGCTAAGTGCATATATTTCTAATCTCTGTGTCTTGGAACAAAAGCTTGCTTTTGCAGTCCTTTATATTGCAAGTACTTCAGAACACAAAATATCTCTTTCACTTTTTTTTTGTTTAAATGCCACCGAAGACAATACATCTCAAGACAATACAATCCTGCATGAGGACTTTGGAGTCAACCATAAACATCTACTCCTGCTACTATACTATACTGCCATTTCACTCACATGTCACTTTTGAATTTAACTTGGACTTGAACTGACAGATCAAACCATGCAAGACAAAGGGTAGCATTCCTATCTGCTGAAAGTGACCAACTGTTTATTATCAAAAGAAACAAATGCTTTCTAATCAAGATCCTGTCAAACTATATTAACTTCACTGAACAAGCCAGATTTGGCTAATCTGAATTGCATCAGTCACACAAGTCTATCATCAGAAGTGAAGCTGGTTTTTCCCATTTTACATTCAAAACAGGAATACCAAAAAAATCCAAGAAAGCAGGCACATGTTCCAGAATTCAACAATACAGCTGCTGTGCATTCTTCTTAAGACATTATACCAATTAATTATTTATTTGATGGGTCCATTATGAACATTTCTTCTCCCAGGCAAGGAAGTGCTTACAAGGCACCATTATGGAGAAATCCCCAACTCCCTTTCTGGAAAATCAGCATGCTGGGGTGCCTCTCTGAAGTGCATATACACTAACTCATGCAGCATGGGGAACATGATGAGTTAGAAATCTGTGTGCAGTTGCAGGGCTATGACCTAGAGACACATACACACAGCTAGAAGTAGCCTCACATTCACAGACCCTGGTCCTCATGGGGGACTTCAACCACCCTGATGTCTGCTGGAGGGTCAACACATCAGGGCATAAGCAATCCAGGATGTTCCTGGACTGCATCAACAACAACTTCCTTCTCAAAGTGATAGAGGAGCTGACGAGGAGAGGGGCTCTGCTGAACCTCCTACTCACCAACAAGGAGGGACTCATTGGCGATATGAAGGTCAAAGGCAGTCTTGGCTGCAGTGAACATAAGATGGTGGAGTTAAGGATCCTGAGGGCAAGGAGAAGAGCAAAAAGCAAGATGACAGTCTTGGACTTCATGAGACCAGAGCGGCCTGTTCAGGGATCTGCTTGAAAGAGCATGGGATAAGGCCCTGGAGGGAAGTGGGGCTTAAGAAAGCTGGTTAATATTCAAGGATCACCTCCTCCAAGTTTAAGAGCAGTCCATCCCAACAAGTAGGAAGTCAGGTGCAAATGCCAGGAGGCTTCCGTGGATGAACAAGATACTCCTGGCAACACTCAAACACAAAAAGGAAGCTTACAGAGGGTGGAAGCAAGGACAGGTAACCTGGGAGGAATACAGAAATGCTGTCTGAGCATCCAGAGATGAAGTTAGGAAAGCCAAAGACTACTTGGAATTTAATTTGGTGAGTGATGTCATATATTTTGGGTTTCTGATGAAAACACTATTGATAACACAGTGATGTTTTAGTTATTGCTGAGCAGTGCTTATACAGAGTAAAGGCCTTTTCTGCTTCTGTTGTGGTTTAACCCCAGCTGGCAACCAAACACCACGCAGCCGCTTGCTCGCTATCCCTCACACCCAGAGGAGTGGGGAGGAGAATCAGAAAGAAATGTAAAACTCAAGGGTTGAGATAAGAACAATTTAATAATTTAAACAGAATAAAAAAGGAAAGAACAACAATAACTGTTGGAAGAAGGGTTCGCCGGAGTCAAGAAGACACTCAATATGAGTTATGCATCTTGCTCAACTTTATTAGTCTCTAACACTACTTATATAGAAGCGATACACATGCATATTCGTAAAGCAGAAATATGATTGGTTATTAGCCTCTAAGCATGCGCTGTTCTCACACCCCTAATTCTCATGACTAAAATAAGCATTCTATCCATGCAGCTAATTGTGTTGCTGTGCTTCAGCCTTGTAGTTTGTTACTCCCTATATTCCCATTCCGCTCCCTATCTTTCTTGGCCCTGCACCTGCTTTCCCAGCAGCTGTAACTTGTTACAGCCAAAGCCTGTTGGTACAACATAATTACTTGGTCTCAGGATTCAAGAATAGCTCAAGGCTACCTTTCTTGTTAACTTCAGCACAGCAACTTCAGTACAATTCTGATTCCAGGCCTATTCTAATACCAGGCCTGGATTGTGCAGATCTTCAGAGATTCTAAGGCCACGCTTCTGCAGCCATCCTTCTACAAATAACAATAATAACAGTTATAAAGGAAAGGTGGGGAAAAGGATAAAATACAAAGTAAAAGGGAGAAAGCAAAGAAGTGATGCATAGTACAACTGCTCACCACCTGCTGACTGATGCCCAGGCAGTCCCTGAGCAACGATCCCCAGGCCCCGGCTAACCCCTCAAGTTTATATACCAAGCATGATGTCCCATGGTATGGAATACCTCTTTGACTGGTTCAGATCAGCTGACCTGGCTGTGTCCCTTCCCAGTCTCTTATGTCCCTCCAGCATTCTGGCTGGCAAGGCCTAAAAAACTGAAAAGTCCTTGATTTAGTATAAACATTACCCAGCAACAACTAAAACCATCAGTGCATTATCAACATTGTTCTCACTTCTGAGCCAAAACACAGCACTGTACTAGCTACTAAGAAGAAAGTTAAGTCCATCTCAGCTGAAACCAGGGCAGCTTCTCATGCTACCCCACCAGCAAGTAGGTCCAAGGGTACACATGAAGTTAGGAGGGGACACAGCCAGGGCAGCTGACCCCAAATGACCAAAGGGATATTCCACACCATGTGACATCATGCCCAGCAATAAAACCTTGAGAGTGAAAGTTGATGGGGGCTGCTGTTGTTTGGGGACTGGCTGGGCATTGGTCATTTGGTGGTAAGCAATCATTTTCTTTTGCATCACTTGTTTTTCTTGGTTTTGGGGTTTTTTTTCACCCTCTCTGTTGTTGTTGGGGGGTGTGGTGTGTCTTTTTTAAAATTATTAAACTGTCTTTATCTCCAACGATGACTCTTCTCACTTTTACCCTTCTGATTCGACCCCCATCCTTCTTGGGAGGAGTCAGCGAGAAGCTGCGTGGTGCTTAGCTGTCTACCAGGGTTAAACCACATCACCCACTCATCACACAATAACATGCTTTGGTGCATCGTAAGTGAGAAGTACTCAGAAAACCCAAACTGTTTGCCTCTAGTATACATTTGCACAACACATCATATAATCATGGGACTGTTTGGGTTGGAAGGGACCTTTAAAGATCATCTAGTTCCATCCCCCCTGCCATGGGCAGGGACATCTTTCACTAGACCAAATTGCTCAAAGCCTATTCCAACCTGACCTTGAACACTTCCAGGGATGGAGCATCCACAGCTACCCTGAGAAACCTGTTCCAGTGTCTCACCACCCTCATTGTAAAGCATTTCTTCCTTATATCCAATCCAAATCTATCCTCTTTCAGTTTAAAACTGTTGCCCCTTCTCCCGTCACTACAGGCTCTGGTAAAAAGTCTTTCTTTCTCAATCTTCCTTATAAGCCCCCTTTATACATTGAAAGGCTTGCAATAAGGTCTCCTCAGAGCCTTCTCTTTTCCAGGCTGAACAACACCAACTCTCTCAGCCTTACCTCATAGGAGACGTACTCCAGCCCCCTGATCATTTTCATGGCCCTCCTCTAGACCCACACTAACAGGTCCGTGTCTTGTGCTGGTGTCCCCAGAGCTGGATGCAGTACTCCAGGTGGGGTCTCACAAGAGCAGAGAGGGAGAATCGACCTGCTGGTGACATTTCTTTTGATGAAGCCCAGGCTTTCAGGGCTGCAAGCACACATTGCTGGTTCATATCCAATTTTTTATCCACCAGTAAGTACCCCAAAGTTTTTCTCTGCAGGAATGCTCTCAATCCCTTCATCCCCCAGCCTGTATTAATACCATGGATTGCCCCGACCCAGGTGCAGGACCTTGCACTTGGCCTTGTTGAACTTCATGAGGTTCACATGGGCCCACTCCTCAAGTTTGTCAACGTCCCTCTGGATGGCATCCCTTCCCTCAAGCATATCAGCTGCACCACTCAGCTTGGTGTCATCGCAAACTTGCTGAGAGAATGTGATGCATCTTTCAAAGACACAAGTGTGAAACTATAATTTTCATTGGCATGATTTCTGACTGACAGATTTCCACTGACTTATTAAGAATTTTGAATTTATTGGGTCATTCAGTTCATGTACTCATTTCTACCTCTAATGTAATTTTCGTACCTATACTTTTCTCATGATTAATGTTCAACATTTATATGGTATTACATTAACACGCTTATAAAAAACTCTGGAACCTGCTACTAGAAACTTCAGTCCATTTCATACTGAGAAGTTTTAGGATTAAGTTTGACATCTGCTACACTAGCAGATCTAGATCCTAAAGGAGGCAATGAGTGACAGTCAAAAGTAATTACTTCTTAATTTGCTGTCTAGATGTTAAGAAGGAATCAACAAGGCTAGGTTCCAGGTCCTGCACCTGGGTCACAACAACCCCATGCAACTCTACAGGCTTGGGGAAGAGTGGCTGGAAAGCTGCCTTGCAGAAAAGGACCTAGGGGTGCTGGTTGACATCTGGCTGAACATGAGCCAGAAATGTGCCCAGGAGGCCAAGGCAGCCAATAGCATCCTGGCTTGTATCCAAAATCACGTGGCCAGCAGGACTAGGGAAGTGATTGTCCCCCTGTACTCAGTACTGGTGAGGCTGCATCTTGAATACTGTGTTCAGGCCCCTCTCTACAAGAAAGACATTGAGGTGCTGGAGCATATCCAAAGAAGGGCAATGAAACTGGTCTAGAGCACAAGTCTTATGAGGAATGGCTGAGGGAACTGGGGTTGTTTATGTTTAGTCTGGAGAAAAGGAGACTGAGTGGGGACTTTATTGCTGTCTATGACTACCTGGAAAGGAGGTTGTAGGCAGGTGGGGGTAGGTCTCTTCTCCCAGGTAACAAACGACAGGATGAGAGGAAACAACCTCAAGCTGTGCCAGAGCAGGTATAGATTGGATATAAAGAAAAATTTCTTCACTGAAAGGGTTGTCAAGCATTGGAACAGGCTGCCCAGGACAGTGGTTGAATCACCATTCCTGGAGGTATTTTAAAAGACTTATAGATGTTGTGTTTAGGCACATGGTTTAGTGGTGGACTTGGCAGCGTTAGGTTAATGGTTGGACTTGATGATCTTAAAGGTCTTTTCCAACCTAAATGATTCTATGAATGAAATTATTTCTTTTTCAGGATACCTTACAATGTTCCATTTAAAACTACTGGAATTGCTACATATAGCCTGAGGTGGTTTTATTTTTTTGGATGTGAACACCACTTTTACTAACCATTCAACAGCTACCTTGTGTATAACTGCACTACAAATAGCTTAATAGAGAACAAGCTCTTTATAAAAAGTAACATTACTGGGAGACAAACACTTGGGATAAAAATGTTTACCCACCAATGTGGAAGACAGACTTTGAGAAACCAAAGTGAAAATTTCCAAAGTACCTACTAGTTTTGGAGCCTCAGTTCCTGTGTGATCTATCTGAGCAGGGAAAAATTTTCAGGAGAATCTCCCTTCTAAAGACTATGGCCTTAAGGTGTTTCTATTTGAGCACTTGGGGGGGGGGGGGGGGGGGGGGGAGAACACATTTCCACTTTATTTGAGAGACTCCACATTTTCAATTTTTCTAGTATTGTAGATGTGTATCATTACAGTCTGGTCCAACAGTTTTAAACTGACAACTCAAAGCACTGAAATCATACCTCTAATAGTAATGGACATCTCAAAAAAATTTCATCCCTCCAAAGGATACTGACCCTTTTTGATAAATCAGATGTGTAGATCAGTGCCCCTTATAATGTTTCCATTATTGCTTGAGCAATACCCAGTGCAGGCAACATCTGCAATTTGCAATACCTGTTATCACTAGAATGGGACTAGAGAGGAATAAAATAATGCCCACTACCACCTTCATGACTTGGTAAAAGCAAAAACTGAGAAATATACCCCAATGCAGTCACCTGAGATTTAACCTTTACTATCCAACCCAAAAAGCAGCAGTATGCAGAAGACGACAAAACCAATCTCAACTTGCAAGGAGACTACACAGCCTTTCCTATGCTATGGCACCTCCAGCACTCTACAGTGGGCAAGTGCCCATGGGGAAGCTACAGGCACCCTGCCTTCTATCCATTCAGCACCTTCTCCCTGCTGGAACAGTAACCAGAGAAAGGGCCTCTGTTATTCTACCTCTCATCCCAGCTTTGTACATAGTATGTCTTTCTCAACTTTGACTACTGTTAATGGCTTCCTTTACTCCTCTTCCTCACTTAGTCTCTCTATGTACTTTTCATACTGTCTTGGTTTCAGCTGGGATGGAGTTAATTTTCTTCTTAGTAGCTAGTACAGTGCTGTGTTTTGGCTCAGAAGTGAGAACAATGTTGATAATGCACTGATGGTTTTAGTTGTTGCTGGGTAATGTTTATACTAAATCAAGGACTTTTCAGTTTTTTAGGCCTTGCCAGCCAGAATGCTGGAGGGACATAAGAGACTGGGAAGGGACACAGCCAGGTCAGCTGATCTGAACCAGTCAAAGAGGTATTCCATACCATGGGACATCATGCTTGGTGTATAAACTTGGAGGATAAGCTGGGAGGGGATCATTGCTCGGGGATTGGCTAGGCATCAGTCAGCGGGTGGTGAGCAGTTGTACTGTGCATCACTTGCTTTTTTTTTCCCTTTTCCTTTGGATTTTGCCCTTTCCCCCCACCTTTCCATCCTAATTATTATTATTACTGTTGTTATCTCTTTATTATGTTTAAATTATTAAATTGTTCTTATCTCAACCCTCGAGTTTTACATTCCTTTCCGATTCTCCTCCCCACTCCTCTGGGTGTGGGGGGGAGTGATTAAGCGGCTGCATGGTTCTTGGTTGCCAGCCAGGGTTAAACCACGACAGTCTTATTCTTTGGCGCCCAACATGGGGACCATCTCTATCACAATTGTATACTGGTGTTTCTCAAAAACAGCAGAACAAAACTACTTTCAGTCCATTACAATGGTATGCAGACAAAGAAACAGCCACAGCTTCAGCTCCCTCTCCTAAGTGTGCATCAGGATTAGAAAAGTTTATACCTGTCATATAACGGAAAGCAATACTTAATGACATCGATGACAATTTTCATTTGTATTGATAAAGGAACACATACTTCATGACAACAAAACATAACAGCCAAGTATTAATCACATAGGCTTGAAAATTCCTAAAAAGAAATCAAGAAACAAGAGGTCTCTGGCAAGTTATGAAGATCACCCTGCCTCTTATTGGGCATGTAAAAATAACAACCTTTTGATTATAGCTTCCTGTTGCTTTCAAGGGAGTTCTGTCTTTGGGTTCTCTTGGATGTCTGAGTTTGCGTGTGCTGCTCATTATGTTCTTTGTCAGCAACAGAATATAGTTTTTCTGCACACAGACAGTATTAGTTAGCAACCTGATTTTTCCTAACAGAACAGGTAAGCCAGCACCTTCCTTAGAATTATTTTAAACAGTACTTTCTCTAGATCTGACTGGCAGAGTACAAAGGTAAAAATGCTAGTCTGGAAGACTTGCAAACCACTTTCATTGAAATTTAAGGTTATTCAGCACAAGAAACAGGATGGTGTGTATGCTTCTTAAAACTTTTTAAATGCTGTTTGCTTGTAGAGTCAGAACTGATTTCGGTTTACATGGTCAGTCTCTGAATTTATTAACTATTGATTGTAAGACATTATCACATATGTTCTGATATTCTAACAATGCTGAGAACAGATCTCACAAGTCAATCAGGGTTATATTCTAACAATGTTTTTGCTACCTGCACTGATTTTTCTGCTCACTTATTTCATTGTGCAAAATAAAGGCTTAATAGGGTATCCCTGAAATTGAGCTATCAAAAAACCCCAACAAACACATCAGCAGTGATGAGCTACAGGAGCCAGGACATAACAGTAAGCAATCAGTATCTTAAAGAACTTACACATAATCATTCAACAAGCTGTGCAACAGCTCAATGAAAAAAGAATCTTTATCATGTAATTAAACATGATCTATGCTAGCACTGGACTAAGGACAGTCAGAAGTCTCATGCTGCATTTAGGTTCTCTTGCATGGCACTTTGTTTAATACACATACCATACGTATAGTTCACCTGTAATGGCAACAGTCGTGCTTGCCCAGGTTAAGACAACCTGTACTCTACCATTTCCTTTTCCAGCATCCAGATGGACGCTACGTTCCCCCCTGTGATAAGGTCCAACAAAAGGACATAATCTGCCTAGAATGCCATCATATCCCAATATGAAGATTTAGCCACCTCCAATCTCTCTTTAGCACCACTGGTTTCTAGGAAAATCAATGTGACCATCTCAACCATTTCTATCACACTGAAAATTAGATATTGTCAGATTCTTAATTTCTGCTTTAAAAAAGAGAGGAAAAAAGACTGTCTACTACAAATAAAATAAAGTTACAGAAAACACCAAAGCACTTCAAAAGACTGCTTTTTATTTCCCAACCCACCATATGATATGTTACATTCCTCACACATGCTGGGGATGACTCCAATATTGCTGCTATAAATTTCATTAATGCTAACATGGTTACAAATAGCAAAAATAAAACCAGACATTAAAGATCAGTTTTCATTCTGTCACAGTTTAACAATTTTCAGGGCAGTGACAATGACACAAAGCTGTCTGCAGACTCAGGAAGACAGTCCAGCAACAGCTGCCTCATACTGGGAAACTTTCTCCACAAATTTAAGGGTGAAAACCTTTTATTTCTAAAAACCAAATAAAAGCTGATTTTACATATATGCATCTGTATTACCTAAAGGCAGAAAAAATATATTTCTGAGGAGGTAAAATAGATTTATTGCTAAAAAATAATTATATATTTTGGATGCACTTCCTTGGTGCCTCTCTGGGTTGAGAAACTGGGTTGAGAAAGTGCAGGGAAAAAAACCCCAAAACTGTACAAACTGAATAAAAAATAAGAAGCAAGAAAATGCACAAGAATACAAAACAGACAAAACTTGTACATGTAATTCAAACTTTCTAATTAAATATAAAATTCAGTAGCTGCTTACTGAGCTGGAACACATGTTCTTGGTAACAGGACATGAGCTATTTACCTCTGGGTCACTAGTTCTAATCCAACCAGGAACAACAGTGGTCACAAGTTGTTTACAATCTGACAGCTACTTAATAGCTTATGTAAATGAATTGGTGGTCTCAATCCATTTCCTAGTGGGCAGGTACCCATATTACAGAAAACCACCATCACAATTGGTATCCTTGTTGATCAAAGAGATTGAGAAATGAATGGATATGGAGAATGAAGTATCCTTTCTTCCAAAGACATGGTCCGTTCAGGTCAGAGCTGAGACACAGTTTTTAGTGGAGAAGCCTAACTATAGAATTTTCTGGGTGAAGCAGCAAAGAAATAAAGGATTCTAGACTCTGATATTTCCTGGAAATCAAAGAGAAAGTCTACAGCTAGTATAGACTTGTAACTCTCTAATAGTTCATGTTCCTATGAGAATTTATACCAGCTGAGGATCAAAGCCAAATTTTTTACCTTTCAGTAATTTAAGAAAACATTTGCGTACTCTTAATAACAAGCCAAAATCCTCAATCATACAGAAAATGACTGAATCATAGAATCATTTAGATTGGAAAGGACCATCAAGTCCAACCATTAACACTATCAAGTTCACCACTAAACTATGTCCCTAAGTACCACGTCTTACACATCTTTTAAAAGATGCCTACATGCTATTTAAATACCTGCAAGGATGGCAACTAAACCACTTCCCTGGCCAGCTTGACAACCTTTTTGGTAAAGAAATTTTTCCTAATATCCAGTCTAAATCTCCCCTGGCCCAACTTGAGGCTGTTTCCTCTCATCCTATCACTTGTTACCTGGGAAAAGAGACCAACATCCACCTCCTTTCAGGTAGTTGTAGAGAGCAATAAGGTCTCCCCTGAGCCTCCTTTTCTCCAGGCTAAACAACCCCAGTTCCCTCAGCCACTCCTCGTAAGACTTGTTCTCTAGACCCTTCACCAGCTTCATTGTTCTAAAGTTTCCTGTTCTCCTGAGCAGAGTATGTAATGGGCTTCAAGGTCTAAACGTAATGATTTTAAAACATCTGAATATAATTGTTTTAACTAATTTCACTAAGAGCTTCTGCTAGGTAATATGTTAAAAAAAATGTGTTGTGTTGTTACATAGATGTTAGTTTTTCTCAAGATCCAACTTCTCATTTAACCTCTCAGTGCCCTTTCCTCAAATATGTAATTGTTTTCCTGTGTGATTAAAAGCAGCATTTTTAAGCCTTTTCATCTGTACTCCTGAGATGGCACAAATCTAATCTGTATATGGAATAGCACAAAATCTGAATACAAATTTTTAAAGGAAAAGAAAACAGTCAAGCGAAATTCTTTGTCCAGAACCTTTTAGGGCAGGGGTCCTCAAACTTTTTAAACAGGAGGCTGGCACGCAGATTAAGTAGCAGGAAGTCATCTGCGGCTGCTTGGTTTCCCCCCCCAACCCCCGGCGGGGGCAGGGTGTGTGTGTCTGTAAATACTGAGGGCCGGATTGAGGACCCTGGGGGGCCGTATCCGGCCCGCGGGCCATAGTTTGAGGACCCCTGTTTTAGGGGATAGCATTTTCTAATTTATGTTTTTAGGAGACAGCAAAATTAACATATAGAAAAATGAAAGGAATTAATATGTTATGAAACAGGGTACAGTTTCTTCCAAGTATTCCCTACCAGCTGCTTTGCTGTACCATCTGTTGTTGCCTAAGCAGCTTCCTTCTGAATGGCTTTGCACTGAAGCAAAACTACTCTCTCTGTTGGACACAATCAGGTTAGGTCACTGCTCCTCCCAGCACTAAACCTGCTGCCTGTCATGGCTCCCCCCATCTCTATTTCTTACTGACCACCAGCTCCCAAGACAGTGCTGCATCTGCCAAGAGGCCAATTTCTCTTAGTTTGCTTGCTATTCACATCAAGTAGTAAAGAGCACATTTGACTTTGCGTATGAATGTAATTAGAGGTTCCTGTCAGATATACTGAGAGTGTGACCATATGTCTAAGTTTATTCTAAAACACAAAGAACTGGAAAAGAAAGCTATACAAATGAATGAACAAATAAACCCCACAAAACAATCTTTACTTTCCACTTTTGGCTAGCCTGATCATTCAGATAATTTTGCTTCACTACCAATCCTACCACATTGCAAAAATGATCTATTCTGCCTTTAAACCCAAAATTATTAGATTCTCTAGAAGGAGGAAGAAAAATACCCCTGCTGTAGCAAGTATACATAAAATACCAGAGATTTTATTAAACTGATTTCTGCAGAATTAGTTAAGACTTCCTAAAACCTGCATAAAGACAGTGTCAGTGCTTGCAATATACGCCCTCTTTCAGTTTCTGTGGAGTTGACATCACCTCAGCACTGAGCACTATTTTCACCATTATTACAGCGAGCCCTCCTTTCATTGTCTTCCCACTTGAGGCCGCACGGGGCAGAACACAATAGAAGCCCTCAGCTTCACACACAGGTTCCCCAAGCCTATGAAGAACATCACTCTGGACTGATTTATTTCTAACACTTCCTTCTCTCTGCATCTGTGCAGGGAAGCACACATCACCAGGAACCACTTTCATGATTTTGTTGTGATCAAGATTAGCTGGATTAGGGGTTGATTCATAAGGATTCCCTGCGGCTGTGAGGAAGTTTTGTCACAAGGTTAGTGTGGTGGGAACTATATTCTGTCAACACTACCACTCCTTATAGACAACTACAAAACAATACAAAAAGTTGCAAATGTGAAATATATGAATGAACAGGTTATGGCAACAAAGAAATTTACAGATTTCCCCATCAGCTGTTTAAAAATATGTGTACAATTTAATGCTATATTGCTTTAAAACAACAAAACTATATTAGTAATTTTAAATTTATAAAAAATGTAGTGGTTTAGAAGGTGGGAGGAACTTGGAGAGTAAGTGTAGCAACCCATATACAAAACCACAGAGGAACTTTTGGAACTTATTCTAAAACCAGTCATGCAACTTGAAGATTGTTGCACTTTTTTATACATATTGACGTGCGGAATTAGACTCTATAACTCGAAAGTTATAAAGTAGGTATGTTTATTGCGCGCAGATGCACGGGGGATCGCTCCTCCACAAGCATGCATACCCGAAGTGACGAACCATCTCACATTTATACAATAAAACAAATGAATATTCAATTAATGCCCATACATATTCGTTACCTAAACCTCGCTTCGTATGTTAATTAGCTTATCAGTCCGTTTCCTGGAATGTGGTGGTCTTGCAGGTTTGTAGGTGATTCATGTTCTTGTGACCATCCGATCTTCTCCAGCAAGGAGAGGTGATTCATGTCCTTGTGACCATCCGATCTTCTCCAGCAAGGAGACTTAGCACTCCCTCCCTCTAGATAGCATTTGAATGTCTCTCATCCTTTTCTCATTCACTTTTAAATAGCCCCTTTGTTAGAGGAAGAAGGGCAGGCGTCTCCCCGTCTCCCCTTTGTTAGAGGAAGAGGGGCAGGCGTCTCCTCAAAACTGTAGTTGTCTCCTCAGAGCTGTGTGCCTATGTGACCAGACACCGCACCCATGACTAGTCACCATACCCGCATTCCTGAGCAGACATATACAATCACAATCGATGTCCATTGTCCCCATTTCACACTATTTCTCCATATCAATCCCCCCTTTTTTATTAAATTAAGTAAATTCTTTTACTTAAGCAGTCTTCCCGAATGATATAAAGCATCATACATAAGCGTTACCCTTTTAAACATTCTCCAAACCCACAAATATAACATAATGGTTAGTATTAAGGAAATTCCTAAACTGATCAATAAGATCACAATGGGGTGTACCATAGTGTTAAGAATTCCTGTTGCAGAAGGTGACCAGCCAAAGAGAGCATCCCACCAATTATGGTTTCCATCCTGTTCTACCTTTTTTAAAACTTTCTTGATCCTCTCTACATCATGATGGATCATAAGAAGAGTTTCATGTCCCTTTTCTTTGGTTTCTTTCAGTATACATTGTAAATCTGCATGTTTTAATAGTTCTTTTATACTGCTTATATTTAGTCCTATGGGGGTAGGAATTATCATCTGTGATAGGGTAAAGTTAGATTCTAAGAATTGATGAGACACTACTGGGGCTGAGTAACTAAAATCGCATCCTGTGATAGTAGTAAAATTACAGATACAGTAATTTGAATATTGTGCAGTCTCCTTTACCTCCCCATCTATGGTTATTGTGTTACACTTAGTTCTCAAACACGCACATCTCTTCCCTGCATATATAATTACTGTTTTCAAGTTTGCATTTGGTCGGGCCTCGAAATGACATATTTTCAGATCTGTATCTAAACAAGTATCCTGAGCTATTATGGTATTGCTTTCACAGAGGAAGCCCTGCTGCTCTCGCATAATACAAGATTCTAAATCTACTGTTTGCCACTTGTTGCCTATCTTTCTGGCCCATGTTCTATGTTCAAAAGGGTACAGGAGCACCCCATTATGGTTAATTCCAAGGGCTACAATGGGGTGTATGGTAATTATTACTGCGTTATGTATGGTTAATACAAAAGCTGTGATTGTGTGTGTGTTGGGGTCGTAGGTAAAATTCACCATATTCCACCATGACTGGAGTTTTCTTTCTACCTCCGTAGCATTGTCCCAAACCATCTTTTGAATTTCCGTAGGAAATATGCCTTCCTCTCCTCTTATTATGGATGCAGCTATTGATTGCATCCACATTTGGGCTTGGATACAACTTAGAGCCGGGGCGACGTCGTCCTGTAAACCACCTAATGCCTTAGTGATGAGTTGATGATCTTCCATGTTTATTTGTTCCCACCTGGGGAGTACCTTCGATATCAACCATTGGTGCGCCCCTAATGCTAATAATGAAGATTTTAGTGGTTGTTGTAGTTTTGATAGATCGGCCGTGGTGGCGGCTAGTTTATTCATTATCACCTCTGAATCTATGGAATTTAATACTCCGAGTCCTGTTCCCAATATTCCAGTTACATCCCTCACTATTCTGTTTCGATAAATATTTCCCCTCTTTCTTAACCAAGTTCTCCATCCCTCATAAGAGGTCCGTAAGAAGAGGGAACAGGATTGCTTAACATCAGAAACATTTACTTGTATTTGTAACTCTATTCTTTTAAGAGACCATTCTGGGTTAAACAACATTTGTTGCTGACCTGTATTTCTGATTACATATGGTCCAATTGTATAAATTTTTGGATTTGGTTTAGTTAATTAACTGTGGTGGTGGTAGGAACAGTGGTTAGCATGATTGTTATTTTAATCTTATAAGTCAGAGCTGTTCTTGGGGATTCCTTTCCTAGGCATATTATAAAGATGGGCTCGGTTAAGGTAAAATTGTGCCAACATTCCCGTGAATTAAAGCACATGGTTGTATTTAGAAGGGTAAATTCCTTATCTACCTTTCTGACATTAATCAGGGTGTCTCCCGAAATCTTTGTGCTATCCTTTTCATTATATGTTTGACACCCTACTTCGGTCGACTTTGTGTACATCCTCCCGGTCCCATTGATTCCTTTGGTACACCTCATTTTCAGAAAAAAAACACCATAGCTAGTTTCGTCTTTGAGTCCACCTTTCCCATTATTCCAGTGTGTTTTTTCTGGGCATGATTCCAAGGCCAGTTATCAGGCTCTTGGTTGTAGGCAAGAGAGAGGGTACAAAAAAACACAAATGGTTTGAACCCACTATTGATCATTTTAAGAATCTAAACGTTCCTCATATATACATATAAAATCTGTTTTGATAAAAAATATCTTTGTTTGAGTTGGGGCTTACTGATAACAAGTTGGGCAAGACTGGCCACTGGCTCAGTCCCAGACTCTTTTGTTCTATATTGTTTGTTGTGGTGCCCTTCACATAAGGTGGATCCACAACCGCTCAGGTTCACTTACTTGCCACCCACATTGTTCCCATTTGTCCGAGTAAATTTGAGTTTCAGTTCTTTTTTATCTGGGGCTACTTTCCACGAAGTTGCAGGGGCTTTCTTGATCCGGGTATGGTGAATCCAAGAATTCTGTCCCTCAACCTTGATTGCAGTGTAGGTGGTGAGTAGGACTTGAAAAGGTCCGGTCCACTGTGGTTCCAGGGTTTTATCTGTAAAACACTTAATGTATACATAGTCCCCTGGTTGTTTATCGTGAACAGGTCCATCCAGACCCCTACTGCGTGTTCCCATCACATGCTTCTCAATTCTTATTAATTGTTTGTTTAGTGCCACCATATAGGAAGTCATTGTTTCTTCACCAATCTGTGAAGACGTCCCCTTTTGTACCCCATAGGGTCATCCATATAAAATTTCAAATGGGCTAAGCCCCTCTTTTGCTCTTGATCTAGTTCGAATTCGTGTAAGAGCTAATGGCAAAGACTGGGGCCAAGTTAGATTTGTTTCTTGACCTAACTTGACAATCTGTCGTTTGATTAGATGATTCATCTTTTCCACCTGGCCACTCGATTGTGGTCGGTATGGGGTATGTAATTGCCAATCTATTCCTAGATGGTGGCTGATCTGTTGCACTATTCTGGACACAAAATATGGTCCTCTATCTGAGGACATTACCGCTGGGACTCCAAACCTAGGTATTATCTCTTGGAGTAGTATTTTGGTCACTTCCTGGGCTTTAGCAGTTCTGCACGGGAAGGCTTCTGGCCAACCTGAAAAGGTATCTGTTAGTACCAATAAATATCGATACCCCCCTTTTCTAGGAAGTTCCGGAAAAATCGATCTGCCAATGTTGCCCTGGAACATTTCCTCTCCCGATTTTCCCTAGTTTTATTTTATTTGCTGTATTGGGATTATTGCGTAAACACATTTCACATTGCTGAGTCACCTGTTTTATTACAGTATACAAGTTTCACCCTATCAATTTCTTATTTAGACTTTTATATAAAGCATCAGCTCCCCAATGCGTCTTATTAATAATAGGGCTGTGGTCCATATTAAATTGGATGGTACCACTATACGACCATCCCTTAAATAAGTCCACTTAATTTTATTTTATCATTCATGTCCTGAATTACCTTTAAGTTTTCTTTAGAATAGTTTGGCTCCTGATATGTACTTACAGTTTGGATTTTATCGCCTGGAATTAAGGATAATCCCTCATTTCCTACCTCCTCTGTTACTCATCTGGCCTCATGGTCGGCCAGGCAGATTCCAATTTCCAAATCAGTGCCTCAGAGTGGGCCATTCCTCACATCAAGGTCTGGCATGGCATATGTTCCCACCGCTCAACGCCTACTGGGTTGCAGCCAACAGTGGAGCTCAAGATTCTTCTTGGTGGCAAACACAGAGGCCAACCCAGTCTTGCCCTTGACTATGGTAGGAGGCACCTGACCAACCTTATTCCTTCTACTTCATTGTCAATGCAGTTTCATCTGCACATCCCGTAACAAGTCACTGTCATGGCAAAACACACAGATTTACGTTAGTAGATCTACTACAGAGTGTATTTTATTTCACTTTTTCTGCCAATATCCCCACAGCCTTGCTGACCAAGGGATATTGTTTTTATCTGAACTGGGCAAGCCTCCCCCTTATCATTTTTACTGTAACAGGTAAAGCATTTTTCACCTTTCCTGGAATTTATTTTCAGATACACCTGGTTAAAAATTTCTTTTACTTCAGGGAAGTCCTCTTTTCCTCTTTTCTGTTGAATTAAAGATAAGCTCAATATTTCAATTACTTGATCATATTTAACTTTTAATTTCATTTCCCCTTCTTTAAACGTCTAGATGTTCTAATACATCTCATCCCAACAAAGATTTTGGTGAATTTGGCATTCTTATTTGTTTTCTTAGTTTGTACTTTAAAGGTTTCAGGATGTTTTCCTGGTGGCCAGCAGCTCCCACAACTGTAACAATTATTTTTTTTTACTGAAGTTTAACAAATAAGTTGGTTTTGTATTCACTAAAATTCCACCTCATACCCATTCCCTGCCCTAAAAGGGGCCGTTACTGGCCCTGTTGTACTGCAAATGCTGCAGCAATTGGGGTGACATCGTCAGGTCCTTCTGCTCAATTGTCAGCAATAGCAACCCCTCCTCCTTACCAGCAGAAGGGTTCCGGGCAGGAGATGCTCTTCCTGCTCTGCAGGTTACACAAGCCTGCCTCTGCAACAGCACTTCTGTTTTAACTCTTTCTTACCCTGAATCCAAATCTGCTACTTGTTGCTTTAAGTCTGTGTTCTTACATATCAGCCTTTGCAGGCAAACAGAAAACACCCTG
Organism: Falco naumanni; assembly: GCF_017639655.2. Classification (NCBI taxonomy): domain Eukaryota; kingdom Metazoa; phylum Chordata; class Aves; order Falconiformes; family Falconidae; genus Falco; species Falco naumanni. Next base: position 6,191,501 of record NC_054079.1, on the reverse strand, counting down.
CCATGCATCCCACGATGATTCAGTCGCACCTTCGAGGGGGTACGGGTGTTTGTACAAACTCACCCCAATGCTTTCACAAGGTCTTTGATTCTCCACACACACACGCACCCGCCTCAGGTTTTACATACATCAGTACAAGTTTTTACATCTTAAAACATGTCTCATTCTGGTTGCTCCACAGAAGGAACCGCAAACTGAGCTTTTTAACACAAAAATTTCAACAAGAACATCTTACTAGTTTAGGTCTCAGGTTTTTTTCCTATCCTTTTCTAGAGCCACAATCAAAAATCAAGTGATGTTAATCCCGCACTCTTTCTAGTGCTAGTACCATAGGATCCCGAGGGGGTACTAATCCACAGTCCTTTTGGCACTAAGGTTTGTCCTGGAGGACGAAGAACATGTCTGCATATGATTCTTCGCCCCATTTTCCCTCTCTCCTCAGAAACAACATTAATTGCAGGAGAGTGTTGTAATCTAATGTTCCTCCCTCCTGAGGCCATTTCGCATCACTCCCCAATTTATACAAAGGCCACCACTATTTACAATATTTAATAAATTTCCTTCTATTTTCGGTACCACCATGTCCTACGATATCACTCCAATGTTTTAATATACAACCCAAGGGCGATTTTTCACAGGGCTTACTCCTTCCATTTCCCATTTTGCAATTTTAATTACTTTGTTTTTCTCCAGCCGCCTTAGCCACCGAAGGTTGGAAACGCGGATAGAGCTTCTTCTTACTCGTTTTGCACTCAAACGCGTGTCTCAAGCACTCTTGCACTCACACTCAGTCAAAATAATTAAGCTATACACGGAAAATCAAAATGCGCATCTCAATCACACCATTCACACTCTCCGGGCAGCCCGCAGTCACACAAGCAGTATGTTATACGGTACCGTGCACTTATGTACAACATTTAGGAACACTGACAGTTCACAAGGCATGCATTTCAATGAACAATTGCCAACAAACAAACAACAAACAACAAACCAAATTTTTCCTGGTCTTAAGCAGAGTGTTAAGTTTTCCGCTATTTGCCTAGAAATACCAGAATATTATTATTTTTCAACATACATTTCATAACTCCAAGTTTTGAACATGTAACAAGACAACACATAGAACAAACAAGACACAGAGTGCTATTTCAGTTGTTACATCCTAGGAATTCCCCAATTCTTAAGACAACCTAAAGGAAGTTTTTAGCTTCCCCCTTTTCCTTTCTTTTTCTTTTTCTTTTCTTTTTTTTTCTTTTCTTCTTTTTTTTTTTCTTTTTTTTTTCTTTTTTTTTTTTTCCTACTCAAAAGTTTCCCTTTTACTTTTGCTGTGAGGTCCCTCTTGTTCCTGTGAAATTCCACCTTATTCCGTCCCGCCCCCCGCTTTCCATCACGAGGCCTCCGGGCTTTTAGGAATGGCAGTAACCTCGGGTTTGCTCGATCTGCCCTCAAGATCGCTAGCGGCCACCCCTTGCTCAGCAAACCCCCTCCCAAGGTACCTTTCCTCCTGGGGACTACGTCTCCGTGCGTCTCACCAGCCGCCCCGTTACTAAACATACCGTTTTATCCGTGGATCCAGGGGTTTCTCTTCTGCTCCCGGATGAACAGCTGAGAAGAGGAGGCTCCTCCAAGGAAATCTCCCGGGACGCGCCTAGGAGCGTCCGCTCCGCAGCTGGTCCCTCAGCCGAGCAGAAATCCTCCTGGCTGGCTCGCCAAACTGACGTGCGGAATTAGACTCTATAACTCGAAAGTTATAAAGTAGGTATGTTTATTGCGCGCAGATGCACGGGGGATCACTCCTCCACAAGCGTGCATACCCGAAGTGACGAACCATCCCACATTTTTACAATAAAACAAATGAATATTCGATTAACGCCTATACATATTCGTTACCTAAACCCCGCTTCGTATGTTAATTAGCTTATCAGTCCGTTTCCTGGAATGTGGTGGTCTTGCAGGTTTGTAGGCGATTCATGTTCTTGTGACCATCCGATCTTCTCCAGCAAGGAGACTTAGCACTCCCTCCCTCTAGATAGCATTTGAATGTCTCTCATCCTTTTCTCATTCTCTTTTAAATAGCCCCTTTGTTAGAGGAAAAAGGGCAAGCGTCTCCCCGTCTCCCCTTTGTTAGAGGAAGAGGGGCAGGCGTCTCCTCAAAACTGTAATTGTCTCCTCAGAGCTGTGTGCCTATGTGACCAGACACCGCACCCATGACTAGTCACCATTCCCACATTCCTGAGTAGACATATACAATCACAGCTGGTATCCATTGTCCCCAATTCACACTATTTCTTCATATCACTAAACCTAACCCTAACCCTATCCCTAACCCTAACCCTAACCCTAACCTTAACCCTTACCCCACCTATAACATTAACCATAAACCTAAACCTATCCCTAAACCTAACCCTATCCTTAAACATAACCCTAACCAAATCCTAATTCTAACCCTAACCCTAAACCTAACCCTATACGTAACCCTAACTCTAACCCTAACCCTACCCAAACCTTAACCCTAACCCAAACCAAACCCCACTGATAACCCTAGCCCTGACCTAACCCTAACACTAACACTAACCCTAACCCTAAACCTAACCCTAACCCTATACCGTAACCCTATCCCTAACCCTAACCTAACACTAACCATAACCCTAGACCTAAACCTAACCCTAACCATAACACTAATCATAATCCTAACCCTAACCCTAACCCTAAACTAACCCTAACCATAACCATAACCATAACACAAACCCTAACCCAAACCCTAACTCTAACCCGAACTTTAAACCTAACCCTAACCGAAACCCTAGCCCTAACCCTAACCCTAACACTATCCGTATCCCTAACCCTAACACTAACCCGAACCCTAACACTAACCATGAAACGATCCATAACCATAACCCTAACCCGAGACCTAACCCTAATCCTAGCCCTAACCATAACCCTAACCATAACACTAAACATAACCCTAACCCTAACCCTAACCCTAACACTATCCCTATCCCTAAACCTAACCCGAACCCTAACACTAACCATGAAACGAACCATAACCATAACCCTAACCCTAATCCTAGCCCTGACCCTAACCCTAGCCATAACACAAATCGTAACCCTAACCAAACCCTAATGCTAACCCTAACCCTAATCCTAACCCTAACCCTAACCCTAACTCTAACCCTATACCGTAACCCTATCCCTAACACTAACTCTGACCCAAATTCTAACCCTAACCATAACGTAAACCTAACCCTAACCATAACCATAACAATAACAGAAACCCTAAACCTAACCCTAACCCTAACCTAACTCTAACCCTAACCCTAACCATAACCATAACCATAACCATAACCATAACAGAAACCCTAACCCTAACTTTAAACCTAACCCTAACCGACACCCTAACCCTAACCCTAACCTTAACCCTAGCCCTAACCCTAACGTAACACTAACCATAACCTAACCCTAACCCTAACCGTAACCCTAAACCTAACCCTAATGCTAACCTAACCCTAAACCTAATCCTATCCCTAAACCTAACCCGAACCCTAACCCTAAACCTAACCCTAAGCCTAACGACAAACCTAATTTTAAACCTAGCCCTAAACAAGCATTAACCCGATACCTATACCTAACCCTAACCAAACCCTAACACTAAACCGATCCCTAAACCTAACCCTAACCAAACCCTAACACTAAACCTATCCCTAAACCTAACCCTAACCAAAACCTAACCGTAACCTTAACCCTAACCCTAACCATAAAGCTGACCCTAAACCTAACCCAAACCGTATCCCTGACTCTAACCCTAACATAAACTTTAACCCTGACCCTAACCCTAACCCTAACATTAACCCTATTCGTAAACATTACCTTAATCAAACCCTAACCCTAATCCTAACCCTAACCCTAAACCTATCCCTAAACCTAACCCTAACCAAACCCTAAACCTAACCCTAACCCTAACGTAATCCTAAAACTAACCCTAACCGTAACCTAAACCTAACCTTAACCCTAACCCGAACCTTAACCCTAGCCCTAACCCTAACCCTAACTAATCCTAACCATGACCATAACCTATCCCTAACCCTAACCCTAACCGTAACCCTAACCCTAACTTTAACCATAACCATAACCATAACAATAACCATAACATAAACCCTAACCCTAACCCTAACTTTAAACCTAACCCTAACCGAAATCTTAACCCTAACCCTAACCTTAACCCTAACCCTAACACTAACCTAATCCTAACCGTAACCTAACCCTAACTATAACCATAACCTAACCCTAACCCTAACCCTAATCCTTACCCCACCTATAACATTAACCATAAACCTAAAACTATCCCTAACCCTAACCCTATCCTTAAACCTAACCCTAACCAAATCCTAATTCTAACCCTAACCCTAAACCTAACCCTATACGTAACCCTAACTCTAACCCTAACCCTACCCTAACCTTAACCCTAACCCAAACCAAACCCCAATGATAACCCTAGCCCTGACCTAACCCTAACACTAACACTAACCCTAACCCTAAACCTAACCCTAACCCTATACCGTAACCCTATCCCTAACCCTAACATAACACTAACCATAACCCTAGACCTAAACCTAACCCTAACCATAACACTAATCATAATCCTAACCCTAACCCTAACCCTAAACTAACCCTAACCATAACCATAACCATAACACAAACCCTAACCCAAACCCTAACTCTAACCCGAACTTTAAACCTAACCCTAACCGAAACCCTAGCCCTAACCCTAACCCTAACACTATCCGTATCCCTAACCCTAACCCTAACAGTAACCCGAACCCTAACACTAACCATGAAACGAACCATAACCATAACCCTAACCCGAGACCTAACCCTAATCCTAGCCCTAACCATAACCCTAACCATAACACTAAACATAACCCTAACCCTAACCCTAACACTATCCCTATCCCTATCCCTAACCCTAACCCGAACCCGAACCCTAACACTAACCATGAAAAGAACCCTAACCTAACCCTAACCATAACCATAACCATAACCATAACCATAACCATAACCATAACAGAAACCCTAACCCTAACTTTAAACCTAACCCTAACCGACACCCTAACCCTAACCCTAACCTTAACCCTAGCCCTAACCCTAACGTAACACTAACCATAACCTAACCCTAACCCTAACCGTAACCCTAAACCTAACCCTAATGCTAACCTAACCCTAACCCTAAACCTAATCCTATCCCTAAACCTAACCCGAACCCTAACCCTAAACCTAACCCTAACCCTAACGACAAACCTAATTTTAAAATTAGCCCTAAACAAGCATTAACCCGATACCTATTCCTAACCCTAACCAAACCCTAACACTAAACCGATCCCTAAACCTAACCCTAACCAAACCCTAACACTAAACCTATCCCTAAACCTAACGCTAACCAAAACCTAACCGTAACCTTAACCCTAACCCTAACCCTAACCCTAACCCTAACCCTAACCATAAAGCTGACCCTAACCCTAACCCAAACCGTATCCCTGACTCTAACCCTAACATAAACTTTAACCCTGACCCTAACCCTAACCCTAACATTAACCCTATTCGTAAATATTACCTTAATCAAACCCTAACCCTAACCCTAACCCTAACCCTAACCCTAACCCTAAACCTATCCCTAAACCTAACCCTAACCAAACCTTAAACCTAACCCTAACCCTAACGTAATCCTAAAACTAACCCTAACCGTAACCTAAACCTAACCTTAAGCCTAACCCGAACCTTAACCCTAACCCTAAAGCTAACCTTAACCCTAGCCCTAACCCTAACCCTAACACTATCCGTATCCCTAACCCTAACACTAACCCGAACCCTAACACTAACCATGAAACGATCCATAACCATAACCCTAACCCGAGACCTAACCCTAATCCTAGCCCTAACCATAACCCTAACCATAACACTAAACATAACCCTAACCCTAACCCTAACCCTAACACTATCCCTATCCCTAAACCTAACCCGAACTCTAACACTAACCATGAAACGAACCATAACCATAACCCTAACCCTAATCCTAGCCCTGACCCTAACCCTAGCCATAACACAAATCATAACCCTAACCAAACCCTAATGCTAACCCTAACCCTAATCCTAACCCTAACCCTAACCCTAACTCTAACCCTATACCGTAACCCTATCCCTAACACTAACTCTGACCCAAATTCTAAACCTAACCATAACGTAAACCTAACCCTAACCATAACCATAACAATAACAGAAACCCTAAACCTAACCCTAACCCTAACCTAACTCTAACCCTAACCCTAACCATAACCATAACCATAACCATAACCATAACAGAAACCCTAACCCTAACTTTAAACCTAACCCTAACCGACACCCTAACCCTAACCCTAACCTTAACCCTAGCCCTAACCCTAACGTAACACTAACCATAACCTAACCCTAACCCTAACCGTAACCCTAAACCTAACCCTAATGCTAACCTAACCCTAAACCTAATCCTATCCCTAAACCTAACCCGAACCCTAACCCTAAACCTAACCCTAAGCCTAACGACAAACCTAATTTTAAACCTAGCCCTAAACAAGCATTAACCCGATACCTATACCTAACCCTAACCAAACCCTAACACTAAACCGATCCCTAAACCTAACCCTAACCAAACCCTAACACTAAACCTATCCCTAAACCTAACCCTAACCAAAACCTAACCGTAACCTTAACCCTAACCCTAACCATAAAGCTGACCCTAAACCTAACCCAAACCGTATCCCTGACTCTAACCCTAACATAAACTTTAACCCTGACCCTAACCCTAACCCTAACATTAACCCTATTCGTAAACATTACCTTAATCAAACCCTAACCCTAATCCTAACCCTAACCCTAAACCTATCCCTAAACCTAACCCTAACCAAACCCTAAACCTAACCCTAACCCTAACGTAATCCTAAAACTAACCCTAACCGTAACCTAAACCTAACCTTAACCCTAACCCGAACCTTAACCCTAGCCCTAACCCTAACCCTAACTAATCCTAACCATGACCATAACCTATCCCTAACCCTAACCCTAACCGTAACCCTAACCCTAACTTTAACCATAACCATAACCATAACAATAACCATAACATAAACCCTAACCCTAACCCTAACTTTAAACCTAACCCTAACCGAAATCTTAACCCTAACCCTAACCTTAACCCTAACCCTAACACTAACCTAATCCTAACCGTAACCTAACCCTAACTATAACCATAACCTAACCCTAACCCTAACCCTAATCCTTACCCCACCTATAACATTAACCATAAACCTAAAACTATCCCTAACCCTAACCCTATCCTTAAACCTAACCCTAACCAAATCCTAATTCTAACCCTAACCCTAAACCTAACCCTATACGTAACCCTAACTCTAACCCTAACCCTACCCTAACCTTAACCCTAACCCAAACCAAACCCCAATGATAACCCTAGCCCTGACCTAACCCTAACACTAACACTAACCCTAACCCTAAACCTAACCCTAACCCTATACCGTAACCCTATCCCTAACCCTAACATAACACTAACCATAACCCTAGACCTAAACCTAACCCTAACCATAACACTAATTAAAATCCTAACCCTAACCCTAACCCTAAACTAACCCTAACCATAACCATAACCATAACACAAACCCTAACCCAAACCCTAACTCTAACCCGAACTTTAAACCTAACCCTAACCGAAACCCTAGCCCTAACCCTAACCCTAACACTATCCGTATCCCTAACCCTAACCCTAACACTAACCCGAACCCTAACACTAACCATGAAACGAACCATAACCATAACCCTAACCCGAGACCTAACCCTAATCCTAGCCCTAACCATAACCCTAACCATAACACTAAACATAACCCTAACCCTAACCCTAACACTATCCCTATCCCTATCCCTAACCCTAACCCTAACCCGAACCCTAACACTAACCATGAGAAGAACCCTAACCTAACCCTAACCCTAACCATAACCATAACCATAACCATAACCATAACAGAAACCCTAACCCTAACTTTAAACCTAACCCTAACCGACACCCTAACCCTAACCCTAACCTTAACCCTAGCCCTAACCCTAACGTAACACTAACCATAACCTAACCCTAACCCTAACCGTAACCCTAAACCTAACCCTAATGCTAACCTAACCCTAACCCTAAACCTAATCCTATCCCTAAACCTAACCCGAACCCTAACCCTAAACCTAACCCTAACCCTAACGACAAACCTAATTTTAAAATTAGCCCTAAACAAGCATTAACCCGATACCTATTCCTAACCCTAACCAAACCCTAACACTAAACCGATCCCTAAACCTAACCCTAACCAAACCCTAACACTAAACCTATCCCTAAACCTAACGCTAACCAAAACCTAACCGTAACCTTAACCCTAACCCTAACCCTAACCCTAACCATAAAGCTGACCCTAACCCTAACCCAAACCGTATCCCTGACTCTAACCCTAACATAAACTTTAACCCTGACCCTAACCCTAACCCTAACATTAACCCTATTCGTAAATATTACCTTAATCAAACCCTAACCCTAACCCTAACCCTAACCCTAACCCTAAACCTATCCCTAAACCTAACCCTAACCAAACCTTAAACCTAACCCTAACCCTAACGTAATCCTAAAACTAACCCTAACCGTAACCTAAACCTAACCTTAAGCCTAACCCGAACCTTAACCCTAACCCTAAAGCTAACCTTAACCCTAGCCCTAACCCTAACCCTAACTAATCCTAACCCTAACCCTAACCCTAACCCGAACCCTAACCTAACCCTATCCTAACCCTAACCCTAACCCTAACCCTAACCCTAACCCTAACCCTAAACCAAACCCTAACCCTAACCTTAACCCTAACCCTAACCCTAACATTAACCCTATTTGTAAACATAACCCTAATCAAAACCTAACCCTAACCCTAACCCTAACCTAACCGTATCCTAACCCTAACCCTAACCCTAACCCTAACCCTAACCCTAACCCTAACCCTAACATTAACCCTATTCGTAAACATAACCCTAATCAAACCCTAACCCTAACCCTAAACTAAATCCTAACCCTAAACCTAACCCTAAGCCTAACCCTAAAAAACCCTAACCCTAACCTTAACCCTATCCCTAACTCTAACCGTAACCTAAAATTTAACCCTAACCCTAACCCTAACCCTAATCAAACCCTAACCCTAACCCGAACCTTAACCCTAACCCTAACTCTAACCCTATACCATAACCCTATCCCTAACTATAACTCTAACCCTAATTCTAACCCTAACCATAACGTAAACCTAACCCTAACCCTAACCATGACCATAACCTATCCCTAACCCTAACCCTAACCGTAACCCTAACCCTAACTTTAACCATAACCATAACCATAACAATAACCATAACATAAACCCTAACCCTAACCCTAACTTTAAACCTAACCCTAACCGAAATCTTAACCCTAACCCTAACCTTAACCCTAACCCTAACACTAACCTAATCCTAACCGTAACCTAACCCTAACTATAACCATAACCTAACCCTAACCCTAACCCTAATCCTTACCCCACCTATAACATTAACCATAAACCTAAAACTATCCCTAACCCTAACCCTATCCTTAAACCTAACCCTAACCAAATCCTAATTCTAACCCTAACCCTAAACCTAACCCTATACGTAACCCTAACTCTAACCCTAACCCTACCCTAACCTTAACCCTAACCCAAACCAAACCCCAATGATAACCCTAGCCCTGACCTAACCCTAACACTAACACTAACCCTAACCCTAAACCTAACCCTAACCCTAACCCTATACCGTAACCCTATCCCTAACCCTAACATAACACTAACCATAACCCTAGACCTAAACCTAACCCTAACCATAACACTAATCATAATCCTAACCCTAACCCTAACCCTAAACTAACCCTAACCATAACCATAACCATAACACAAACCCTAACCCAAACCCTAACTCTAACCCGAACTTTAAACCTAACCCTAACCGAAACCCTAGCCCTAACCCTAACCCTAACACTATCCGTATCCCTAACCCTAACCCTAACAGTAACCCGAACCCTAACACTAACCATGAAACGAACCATAACCATAACCCTAACCCGAGACCTAACCCTAATCCTAGCCCTAACCATAACCCTAACCATAACACTAAACATAACCCTAACCCTAACCCTAACACTATCCCTATCCCTATCCCTAACCCTAACCCTAACCCGAACCCTAACACTAACCATGAAAAGAACCCTAACCTAACCCTAACCATAACCATAACCATAACCATAACCATAACCATAACCATAACAGAAACCCTAACCCTAACTTTAAACCTAACCCTAACCCGAACCTTAACCCTAACCCTAACCTTAACCCTAGCCCTAACCCTAACGTAAAACTAACCATAACCTAACCCTAACCCTAACCGTAACCCTAAACCTAACCCTAATGCTAACCTAACCCTAACCCTAAACCTAATCCTATCCCTAAACCTAACCCGAACCCTAACCCTAAACCTAACCCTAAGCCTAACGACAAACCTAATTTTAAAATTAGCCCTAAACAAGCATTAACCCGATACCTATTCCTAACCCTAACCAAACCCTAACACTAAACCGATCCCTAAACCTAACCCTAACCAAACCCTAACACTAAACCTATCCCTAAACCTAACCCTAACCAAAACCTAACCGTAACCTTAACCCTAACCCTAACCCTAACCCTAACCATAAAGCTGACCCTAACCCTAACCCAAACCGTATCCCTGACTCTAACCCTAACATAAACTTTAACCCTGACCCTAACCCTAACCCTAACATTAACCCTATTCGTAAATATTACCTTAATCAAACCCTAACCCTAACCCTAACCCTAACCCTAACCCTAAACCTATCCCTAAACCTAACCCTAACCAAACCTTAAACCTAACCCTAACCCTAACGTAATCCTAAAACTAACCCTAACCGTAACCTAAACCTAACCTTAAGCCTAACCCGAACCTTAACCCTAACCCTAAAGCTAACCTTAACCCTAACCCGAACCTTAACCCTAACCCTAAAGCTAACCTTAACCCTAGCCCTAACCCTAACCCTAACTAATCCTAACCCTAACCCTAACCCTAACCCGAACCCTAACCTAACCCTATCCTAACCCTAACCCTAACCCTAACCCTAACCCTAACCCTAAACCAAACCCTAACCCTAACCTTAACCCTAACCCTAACCCTAACATTAACCCTATTTGTAAACATAACCCTAATCAAAACCTAACCCTAACCCTAACCCTAACCCTAACCCTAACCCTAACCCTAACATTAACCCTATTCGTAAACATAACCCTAATCAAACCCTAACCCTAACCCTAAACTAAATCCTAACCCTAAACCTAACCCTAAGCCTAACCCTAAAAAACCCTAACCCTAACCTTAACCCTATCCCTAACTCTAACCGTAACCTAAAATTTAACCCTAACCCTAACCCTAACCCTAATCAAACCCTAACCCTAACCCTAAACCTAACCCTAACCCGAACCTTAACCCTAACCCTAACTCTAACCCTATACCGTAACCCTATCCCTAACTATAACTATAACCCTAATTCTAAACCTAACCATAACGTAAACCTAACCCTAACCCTAACCATGACCATAACCTATCCCTAACCCTAACCCTAACCGTAACCCTAACCCTAACTTTAACCATAACCATAACCATAACAATAACCATAACATAAACCCTAACCCTAACCCTAACTTTAAACCTAACCCTAACCGAAATCTTAACCCTAACCCTAACCTTAACCCTAACCCTAACACTAACCTAATCCTAACCGTAACCTAACCCTAACTATAACCATAACCTAACCCTAACCCTAACCCTAATCCTTACCCCACCTATAACATTAACCATAAACCTAAACCTATCCCTAACCCTAACCCTATCCTTAAACCTAACCCTAACCAAATCCTAATTCTAACCCTAACCCTAAACCTAACCCTATACGTAACCCTAACTCTAACCCTAACCCTACCCTAACCTTAACCCTAACCCAAACCAAACCCCAATGATAACCCTAGCCCTGACCTAACCCTAACACTAACACTAACCCTAACCCTAAACCTAACCCTAACCCTAACCCTAACCCTATACCGTAACCCTATCCCTAACCCTAACATAACACTAACCATAACCCTAGACCTAAACCTAACCCTAACCATAACACTAATCATAATCCTAACCCTAACCCTAACCCTAAACTAACCCTAACCATAACCATAACCATAACACAAACCCTAACCCAAACCCTAACTCTAACCCGAACTTTAAACCTAACCCTAACCGAAACCCTAGCCCTAACCCTAACCCTAACACTATCCGTATCCCTAACCCTAACCCTAACACTAACCCGAACCCTAACACTAACCATGAAACGAACCATAACCATAACCCTAACCTGAGACCTAACCCTAATCCTAGCCCTAACCATAACCCTAACCATAACACTAAACATAACCCTAACCCTAACCCTAACCCAAACACTATCCCTATCCCTAACCCTAACCCTAACCCGAACCCTAACACTAACCATGAAACGAACCATAACCATAACCCTAACCCTAATCCTAGCCCCTGACCCTAACCCTAGCCATAACACAAATCGTAACCCTAACCAAACCCTAATGCTAACCCTAACCCTAATCCTAACCCTAACCCTAACCCTAACTCTAACCCTATACCGTAACCCTATCCCTAACACTAACTCTGACCCGAATTCTAACCCTAACCATAACGTAAACCTAACCCTAACCCTAACCATAACCATAACAGAAACCCTAAACCTAACCCTAACCCTAACCTAACTCTAACCCTAACCCTAACCATAACCATAACCATAACCATAACAGAAACCCTAACCCTAACTTTAAACCTAACCCTAACCGACACCCTAACCCTAACCCTAACCTTAACCCTAGCCCTAACCCTAACGTAACACTAACCATAACCTAACCCTAACCCTAACCGTAACCCTAAACCTAACCCTAATGCTAACCTAACCCTAACCCTAAACCTAATCCTATCCCTAAACCTAACCCGAACCCTAACCCTAAACCTAACCCTAACTTTAACCATAACCCTAACGACAAACCTAATTTTAAAATTAGCCCTAAACAAGCATTAACCCGATACCTATTCCTAACCCTAACCAAACCCTAACACTAAACCGATCCCTAAACCTAACCCTAACCAAACCCTAACACTAAACCTATCCCTAAACCTAACCCTAACCAAAACCTAACCGTAACCTTAACCCTAACCCTAACCCTAACCCTAACCATAAAGCTGACCCTAACCCTAACCCAAACCGTATCCCTGACTCTAACCCTAACATAAACTTTAACCCTGACCCTAACCCTAACCCTAACATTAACCCTATTCGTAAATATTACCTTAATCAAACCCTAACCCTAACCCTAACCCTAACCCTAACCCTAACCCTAAACCTATCCCTAAACCTAACCCTAACCAAACCTTAAACCTAACCCTAACCCTAACGTAATCCTAAAACTAACCCTAACCGTAACCTAAACCTAACCTTAAGCCTAACCCGAACCTTAACCCTAACCCTAAAGCTAACCTTAACCCTAGCCCTAACCCTAACCCTAACTAATCCTAACCCTAACCCTAACCCTAACCCGAACCCTAACCTAACCCTATCCTAACCCTAACCCTAACCCTAACCCTAACCCTAACCTACCCTAACCCTAACCCTAACAACCCTAACCCTAACCTTAACCCTAACCCTAACCCTTAACATTAACCCTATTTCTAAACATAACCCTAATCAAAACCTAACCCTAACCCTAACCCTAACCTAACCGTATCCTAACCCTAACCCTAACCCTAACCCTAACCCTAACCCTAACCCTAACCCTAACATTAACCCTATTCGTAAACATAACCCTAATCAAACCCTAACCCTAACCCTAAACTAAATCCTAACCCTAAACCTAACCCTAAGCCTAACCCTAAAAAACCCTAACCCTAACCTTAACCCTATCCCTAACTCTAACCCGTAACCTAAAATTTAACCCTAACCCTAACCCTAACCCTAATCAAACCCTAACCCTAACCCTAAACCTAACCCTAACCCGAACCTTAACCCTAACCCTAACTCTAACCCTATACCGTAACCCTATCCCTAACTATAACTCTAACCCTAATTCTAACCCTACCCTAACGTAAACCTAACCCTAACCCTAACCATAACCATAACCTATCCCTAACCCTAACCGTAACCCTAACCCTAACTTTAACCATAACCATAACCATAACAATAACCATAACAAAAACCCTAACCCTAACCCTAACTTTAAACCTAACCCTAACCGAAACCTTAACCCTAACCCTAACCTTAACCCTAACCCTAACACTAACACTAATCTAATCCTAACCGTAACCTAACCCTAACTATAACCATAACCTAACCCTAACCCTAACCCTAATCCTTACCCCACCTATAACATTAACCATAAACCTAAACCTATCCCTAACCCTAACCCTATCCTTAAACCTAACCCTAACCAAATCCTAATTCTAACCCTAACCCTAAACCTAACCCTATACGTAACCCTAACTCTAACCCTAACCCTACCCTAACCTTAACCCTAACCCAAACCAAACCCCAATGATAACCCTAGCCCTGACCTAACCCTAACACTAACACTAACCCTAACCCTAAACCTAACCCTAACCCTAACCCTAACCCTATACCGTAACCCTATCCCTAACCCTAACATAACACTAACCATAACCCTAGACCTAAACCTAACCCTAACCATAACACTAATCATAATCCTAACCCTAACCCTAACCCTAAACTAACCCTAACCATAACCATAACCATAACACAAACCCTAACCCAAACCCTAACTCTAACCCGAACTTTAAACCTAACCCTAACCGAAACCCTAGCCCTAACCCTAACCCTAACACTATCCGTATCCCTAACCCTAACACTAACCCGAACCCTAACACTAACCATGAAACGAACCATAACCATAACCCTAACCCGAGACCTAACCCTAATCCTAGCCCTAACCATAACCCTAACCATAACACTAAACATAACCCTAACCCTAACCCTAACCCAAACACTATCCCTATCCCTAACCCTAACCCGAACCCTAACACTAACCATGAAACGAACCATAACCATAACCCTAACCCTAATCCTAGCCCTGACCCTAACCCTAGCCATAACACAAATCGTAACCCTAACCAAACCCTAATGCTAACCCTAACCCTAATCCTAACCCTAACCCTAACCCTAACTCTAACCCTATACCGTAACCCTATCCCTAACACTAACTCTGACCCAAATTCTAACCCTAACCATAACGTAAACCTAACCCTAACCCTAACCATAACCATAACAGAAACCCTAAACCTAACCCTAACCCTAACCTAACTCTAACCCTAACCCTAACCCTAACCATAACCATAACCATAACCATAACAGAAACCCTAACCCTAACTTTAAACCTAACCCTAACCGACACCCTAACCCTAACCCTAACCTTAACCCTAGCCCTAACCCTAACGTAACACTAACCATAACCTAACCCTAACCCTAACCGTAACCCTAAACCTAACCCTAATGCTAACCTAACCCTAACCCTAAACCTAATCCTATCCCTAAACCTAACCCGAACCCTAACCCTAAACCTAACCCTAACCCTAACGACAAACCTAATTTTAAACCTAGCCCTAAACAAGCATTAACCCGATACCTATACCTAACCCTAACCAAACCCTAACACTAAACCGATCCCTAAACCTAACCCTAACCAAACCCTAACTCTAACCCGAACTTTAAACCTAACCCTAACCGAAACCCTAGCCCTAACCCTAACCCTAACACTATCCGTATCCCTAACCCTAACACTAACACGAACCCTAACACTAACCATGAAACGATCCATAACCATAACCCTAACCCGAGACCTAACCCTAATCCTAGCCCTAACCATAACCCTAACCATAACACTAAACATAACCCTAACCCTAACACTATCCCTATCCCTAACCCTAACCCGAGTCCTAACACTAACCATGAAACGAACCATAACCATAACCCTAACCCTAATCCTAGCCCTGACCCTAACCCTAGCCATAACACAAATCGTAACCCTAACCAAACACTAATGCTAACCCTAACCCTAATCCTAACCCTAACCCTAACCCTAACTCTAACCCTATACCGTAACCCTATCCCTAACACTAACTCTGACCCAAATTCTAACCCTAACCATAACGTAAACCTAACCCTAACCATAACCATAACCATAACAGAAACCCTAAACCTAACCCTAACCCTAACCTAACTCTAACCCTAACCCTAACCCTAACCATAACCATAACCATAACCATAACAGAAACCCTAACCCTAACTTTAAACCTAACCCTAACCGACACCCTAACCCTAACCCTAACCTTAACCCTAGCCCTAACCCTAACGTAACACTAACCATAACCTAACCCTAACCCTAACCGTAACCCTAAACCTAACCCTAATGCTAACCTAACCCTAACCCTAAACCTAATCCTATCCCTAAACCTAACCCGAACCCTAACCCTAAACCTAACCCTAACCCTAACGACAAACCTAATTTTAAACCTAGCCCTAAACAAGCATTAACCCGATACCTATACCTAACCCTAACCAAACCCTAACACTAAACCGATCCCTAAACCTAACCCTAACCAAACCCTAACACTAAACCTATCCCTAAACCTAACCCTAACCAAAACCTAACCGTAACCTTAACCCTAACCCTAACCATAAAGCTGACCCTAAACCTAACCCAAACCGTATCCCTAACTCTAACCCTAACATAAACTTTAACCCTGACCCTAACCCTAACCCTAACATTAACCCTATTAGTAAACATTACCTTAATCAAACCCTAACCCTAATCCTAACCCTAACCCTAAACCTATCCCTAAACCTAACCCTAACCAAACCCTAAACCTAACACTAACCCTAATGTAATCCTAAAACTAACCCTAACCGTAACCTAAACCTAACCTTA